>NC_047503.1:41452573-41652573 GCF_902827115.2 Pseudochaenichthys georgianus
GAGGCGAAGGAGAATAAAATCAGACTGAAGAGCCTGCTGAGTAAAAACTCTCTCAGGATCGCACTCAAAGCTGGTGAGCTGCTGCTTTGAGAACACGTTCTTTTAATTATTTTATTTAAAGGGGCCCTATATGGTTCATTTTCAGGTTCATGTTTGTATGTAGTGTCTCCACTGGGACATGTCTCCATGCTTTATTCCTCTCATACTACCTGTGCTGCAGCACCTTTTTTCACCCTCTGTCTGAAACCAGAGCCCAGTCTGCTCCGATTGGCTAGCTGGCCGGCTCTGTTGTGATTGGTCAGCTGCTTAGAGATGTCCCGCCCCTTAGCCTATCACGTACAATGTGTTTGAGCGCTTAGCCAATAGAAGCCCCAGAGTTACATTGTGATGTCATTATGTTCCTGAAGTAAACAAAGGAGTCCTATAGAGTGGTGCAGTGAGTAAGTAAGCTGCGCATGGGTTCCTTCCGGTTCCTTCCGGTTCCCTCGACAAAAAAGCAATGCGATTTCTCCATAGGACTTTGGATCATAAATCTAATGGATAGATTTATGATTAGAAAAGTCTCTTAAATGCGTGTCAGCCACAGACCTTATTTCCGTCTATTTTCCAAAATCCTATGGAGAAATCGCATTGCTTTTTTGTCTAGGGAACCGGAAGGAACCGGAAGGAACCCATGCGCAGCTTACTTCCGGGTTTTTGGACGCGTCACTGCACCACTCTATCAGGCAGGGGGGGGGGGATTTTAACCTTTGCAGACCATGTACATGCACACAAACCGATATCATAATAATAATAACCACTTCCTGTGTCCAAAAATTACAAGCTTTCACATCCCTGTGTTACAAATCGACAAATGGACTGAACTTGTGAACATATATCAATAATACATCATGTTTATTATGCTATTTTTGAAATGTCTTAATCAGTTTGGATGTTTTGGCATGAATTATATGTTTAGACAAACTTTTTAGGCGTTCATTCTTAAAATAATTCTTCAAACTTTGCTTCAAGTTCACTGTCCTACTGTTACAGTATTCCTATTCATGAATAATGTATTTTTTTTTTTCATCTGTGTGTAACAGCGGGAACTATTAACCCTCGTTATTCGACTGCCAAACGATCAGTGATGGCAGAAACTATTGAGGTAAGAGTTTAATCCTTTTTATTTGTTAATTATCATATAATCTTCGTATTAACCTTACAAGCTGTTGTTACATTTGATCTGCCTGTTGTCGCACTATCTCCACGTGAACCTGACAAGCTGTTGTGTATCACCAGGTGGATATTGAGCCTGCGTCCAGAAACCAGCAGGTGGTCGGAGGAAAGAAACAGAAGAGGAAGAGAACCAAGAAGGAGGTCGCCAAGCCCCCACGCAAGAAGAAGAAAGGTACAGCATGAGGATTTAAATTCTTACCTGTGACAGATGGCCGTTAGACTCGAGGCGACTGACGGATTGTGTGTTTCTTTGCCTTAAAGAGCCAAAGAAACGCCTGCCGGCTCACGACGAGGCCGACCACCGAGCTCTGAAGATGATGACGAGGCAGAGAGTGTACTGGTCCGTGCAGGAGGACTCTCTGATGATGCTCTGCAGAGTGGCCTCCAACCTGCTCAACAGCAAGGTACACACACACACACACACACACACACACACACACACACACACACACACACACACACACACACACACACACACACACACACACACACACACACACACACACACACACACACAGAAAGACATACACACACACACACACACACAGAAAGACACACACACAGAAAGACACACACACACACACACACACACACACACACACACACACACACACACACACACACACACACACACAGAGACATGCGCACACGCACACACACACACACACACACACACACACACACACACACACACACACACACACACACACACACACACAGAAAGACATACACACACACACACACACAGAAAGACACACACACAGAAAGACACACACACACACACACACACACACACACACACACACAGAGACATGCACACACGCACACACACACACACACACACACACACACACACACACACACACACACACACACACACACACACACACACACACACACACACACACACACACACAATGTAATAAATGTTGTCCAAATAACTTTTTGGACAACATTTGAAAGCAATACAAAAAAGGTTTAAAAAGAAATAGATCAAATTTATGTCTGAAAATATATATTTCAGGTTCATTTGTGTAAATAATAATAAAGCATATTTTAAAACACTGACCTGAACAGTAATTATACATGTTGAAGACCGTAAACAACACAAACTAATCCCAACCTAACACACATGTTGTCTTTGTGTTTCAGTTGAAGAGGCCGTTCGTACCGTACGTTGTGGTCAGAGACCTGCTCCACGCAGAGTTCGAGATCTCGATGGATAAAACATCCGTCGCTGTCGGACGTCGCACACGATACATCCTCAAAAATCCTCAGACGCTCCTGAACTACAGGTAGGAACACGAGATTGATAAAACACACACATTTATACATTTATTAAAAACAATCCTGCAGATGTAATAATGAACGCTGTGTTACAGGATCTGTCTGGCTGAGGTGTATCAGGACAAACCTCTGATGAGCCTGCTGGAGGAAAACAAACCCGCCGATCCCAGCATTGTCGAGGTCTGGCGCTTATATTGTTCTCTAGTATTTTAATCCGATATAGATGAGAGTAACACATGCGTCACTTTTGGGGGAAAACAAAGCTGTCATTTGAACGGCGGTCAATTCAAATACTGAAGTTTTTGCCAATCCGATCAGAAATGTAAGAAAACCGTGGATCTGTGGATCTTCAAAGAGCCCGGTTACGACGGCCAGTCAGGCAACGTTTTACATGAAATCATTTGAAATCGACGATCGGGCTCGATATATGGTTAAATATAGCAGTAGGCGATCGATGTCCATAGATGAGAGTAACACATGCGTCACTTCAGGGCGAAAATTACGGCCCCGCCCACTTTTGGGGGAAACAACGCTGTCAATTGAATGGCGATCGAGCCTGAAGCCACAGAGGTCTTCTGTTACTGTCCTTGCTTCTTAGAGGAAGTACAGAAACACTGAACTCTGGATTTGTTTTAATGTTTGAGGAGCAATAAACGACACAGCAGCTTTTTGGCATGATAACACAATTATTTTCCGCCATCGTAACCGGGCTCTTTGAAGATCCACAAATCCACACTTTTCAAAAAAATGTCTGATCGAATTGGCAAAAACTTCAGAATTAGTTTTGACCGCCGTTGGAAAATATCTTCTGGTATTATTGATTTCTTTGTTTTGTGAAAGAGTAAGAAAAAGAGGTTAAGCTGGCTCTGAGGAGACGATGGGGACAGCGTTGTTTTCCCCCAAAAGTGGACGGGGCCGTAATTTTCGCCCGGAAGTGACGAAGGTGTTACTCTCATCGATAGGTCACTTCCCTGCCAGCATGTTATCTACTTATTCAGTTACTGTATTTTAAAACGACAAAACCCAAATGGTAAGGAATGTTTTTGAGTAGTCATAGTACGTTTTATATTTGTGTATAAGTTTGCTTGAAAATTGACAAATACTTTCTAGTATTTTCTAATTTATTAAAAAACAACAGTCAAGAAATATTCAAGAAATGTTTATAAAAATATATGTCTTTATATACACTGTTTGTCAACCACATTGAACTGAATGTTAACTTGATGTATAAAACGAGTTATTCCGTATTTTCCCTCAACATATTTCACATTAGAGTTTCTTTGTAACTTGAGTTAGTATCCACTTTTTATGATCAGTTTTTATAATTGTATTAACGCAATATTTGGAGACGGATGATTTGATTGAATACATTATCATATTAAATAGACGTGCAGCTTTATGTAATAGCTGTCTGTGTCGTTTCAGGATTGTGCAAAATCGTTCTTGGAGTACGCCCGGCTGCTCCGACAGAAGTTCAGCTCCGTGGTTCTGAACGCCCGGGAGATGCTCATGCCCGACACAAAACGCCAGCTCTTCTCACGGTAAGAAGAGGAGGAGCGTGACATGTTGACATAAATCCAGCTGTGAAGTTGTAGTGTAACTGTGTGTGTGTGTGTGTGTGTGTGTGTGTGTGTGTGTGTGTGTGTGTGTGTGTGTGTGTGTGTGTGTGTGTGTGTGTGTGTGTGTGTGTGTGTGTGTGTGTGTGTGTGTGTGTGTGTGTGTGTGTGTGTGTGTGTGTGTGTGTGTGTGTGTGTGTGTGTGTGTGTGTGTGTGTGTGTGTGTGTGTGTGTGTGTGTGTGTGTGTGTGTGTGTGTGTGTGTGTGTGTGTGTGTGTGTGTGTGTGTGTGTGTGTGTGTGTGTGTGTGTGTGTGTTACAGGTTCAAGGTCTCAGCGATAGAGAGTGGAAAGCGTGTGTCATGGAAAGACAACATCAACTCGTGAGGAGTCAATTATATTTCCTATTCCTAAATACATTTAAATTGTCATGGTGTGAGTTAATTGATTGTGTGTGTGTGTGTGTGTGTGTGTGTGTGTGTGTGTGTGTGTGTGTGTGTGTGTGTGTGTGTGTGTGTGTGTGTGTGTGTGTGTGTGTGTGTGTGTGTGTGTGTGTGTGTGTGTGTGTGTGTGTCGTTGCAGCAACAATGATATTCATGCCATAGTGTTACAAAACTTGATCCAAAGCACTCTGGCCATGACCAACAACCAGATGAAGGCGTCCAGGTCCTTCCAGGTACGGCCATCTTTAATCGACCTCCTTCATTCACACCGTCACACAAACTGAATCACAATTACAACGAACAACACCTTATTCCAGACATAAAAATACAGGTCTACTGAGTGGTTATACCATTACATGTAACATTCATATAAAGAACTAATAAAATACACTAATAAAGAAAGTCTTAAAAGTTTAAAATTGTTTGATTTTAAGCATTATATTTTCTAAATGTACAAATATGCTTGCTTCAAATATAGTTCCCATTACATGCAAGATGTTTTACATAATCTGGTGTTTCCTCTACACCAGTGTTTCTCAAACTTTTTCATACCAAGGACCACTTAACCAATAAAAAAACACTCGCGGACCACCTAACTCCACAAATATAAAAAAACACATCGTTTTTCTAGAACAGATTACAAATCGCCTGAAAATGGTACAAACAAGTGGCAACATGTGTGATGAAGGTGTTGCGCTGGCCTATTTCATGCAATCGAAAGTGAAACTTAACCTCGCTCCATTGCGGAGATATTCCCGCGAGGGTGCGGAAAACTTAAATATATTTATTTCAAATATGAAATGTTACCAATATACTCACAGACCACTAGGGGGCGCTCTCGGACCACCAGTGGTCCGCGGACCACACTTTGAGAAGCACTGCTCTACACAATCAGTTGTGTCAATACAACATCTAAAATATTTGAAATGAAACAATCTATTACTATGTATGTTCTCCTGGAGTCCCACACCAAAGACAAAACTCACGAGTGCTTAAAGTGATTCTGTGTATTCCGTTTGTTTGGCTTGCACGTGGGGTATGCTGTTAATGTGTGTAATAGCAACGGTTTAGATGTGGACAGGAAGCGGGGCTGGACCATCTTGATTTAGTTCCGTTTACTCTTTGATAACGTCACAAACCCAGAAGACTTCTGAAGAGAAACTGATAAATGATTCATGGACAAAGTTGGTGTTTTGTTATATTCAATAAAGTAATAACGAAAGTCAAAGTGAAATCGAATGTATCAAATGTAGGAACAGCCCCGCACACAGCTCACAGTCACACTATACAGTAGAGATTAAAGCCAACTGGTCCCACCCTTAAATTCCCTTTGGCATCATCGACGCATCCCCACCATTAAACCATAAAACCCCCTCGTCCTTAACCATTTGCAAATCCCCCTTTCACACTTCAAAGGCAATCAGAGTATAAGACTATCTTTTTTAAATGATTATATGATAATCAAAGACAAGTCTAAACAGGAGGGTCTTAAGATGCTTTTCAAAGGTGTCCCTCGTCCCACTCTATTGCTTTCACAGTTCTACAGTTGCAGATACACAACTCACGCTACCCTGTGTGTATCTGTCTTCTCCCTCAGACCTTCCACATGTACAGTAAGTATAACCAGGAGATGCTGTGCCAGGCGTTCATTCAGTGCAGGAAGAGAGGGCTGGTGAACCGGCGCCGCATCAATCAGGCGTTCGGACCGAAGAAGAACCGAGCGCTGCCCATCCTGCCCATGTCCTACCAGCTGTCCCAGTCCTACTACAGGTACACAGCAGCACAACGTTCAACTCGTTCTATCTATGATTTGTATTTCAGTTGATTTCTTCATTTTAAAATGTATGTTATTTTTCATGGTTTGTCTTTTGTTTTCATTCCATATTTTAATTCCTTTTTATTCCATTCTATTTATATGTAAATAAATACTGCTATATTTTACTACATTTGAAATTATTTCTAATATTTTTTATGTATGCACCACGACGTCAAATCAAATTCCTCGTACGTTTACATTCCTGATAATTTAATGAATTATTTATATTATTTGTCTTCTGCTTCCATCACTGCTTTATATTTTGTTACTGTACATTTGTAATTCGACATGTATATTTTCTACTTTTGTTTAATTTCATTTAGGGCTACACGATATTGGAAAAAACTGATATTGCGATTTTTTTCCCCCTGCGATATGAAAACATACAGGAATTGAAGAAAAGACAGTTTTTTTGTCCGCAAACCATCCTTTCTTGAACTTTAATGCTATACAATTGGTATTTTTTTAACTATATTTAACCAAACTGCCGTGGAGAAACACATGAAACTACTTTATTCAGTGTTTTTACCTTTAATCACCGTCCGTTTGCTTTGGAGATTTGATTGGTGGTTTGCTGCCACTCACTCAAGTGCCCCTGACATGAGAGCAGCACGAGTTTTCATTTTGTAGTAAGCAGCAAAAGAATTGTAACATGACGTGTTTGAGTTAATTTGCCTACTTAATATTGCACGTCCTGCGATGTGAATATTGCGCATATCGCGATTATCGTCACGACACGATATATCGTGCAGCCCTAATTTAATTTCTATTGAAATGTTTACGTTTTGGAATGTTTATTTCTTTACATTTGTATTGTACATGTCTTGTTATGCTGCTGCAACGCAAACATTTCCCAAATTGGGATCAATAAAGTACTTCTTATCTTATGTAACATGTAAAAGTACTTGGTTCTCGTGATATGATTGAAACACACATATACATTCCTCTAAAAGCTGTCTTAAGCTTCTGTTGTTGTTGTTTCTGGTTTTAGTAACTGTGAATATTTGGCTAAACATTCAGACTTTTTGACCATTCCTCTCCTCCTCCCAGGTGTTTCTCGTGGCGTTTCCCTAACTCTCTGTGCACCGACTCCTTCCGCTTCCTGAGGAGTCTCATCAACAACGGGATGTCAGACGACCAACCCGTCACTGCGTTCTACAATGAGCCCGAGAACAGGTCGGAGAGCGAAGACGTAGTAACGGAGAGAAGAGCGGCATCGGAGAAGAAGAAAAAACAAAACAAAAGGGAGAAAGAAGGAACAGTGAAGGAACCAGAGAAGGAAACCAGTGACTCTACAAAGGAGGGAGGGAAGGACCAAAGTAAAACGGAAGGAGAAGAGGAGTTAATGGAGGTGAACGAGGAGAAAAACAAAGCAGAGGAACCGAAGAACCAGGAAGACTCGCTCACAGCTGATTCTACTGAAGATCCCTCCAACAGAGAGCCGACGGACAACCCTTCACCCAGAGAGGAGTCTCCAGATGTGTCTGCTCCTCAGATAACTTCAGAGGAGTCTCCAGATGTTGCTGCTCCTCAGATAACTTCAGAGGAGTCTCCAGATGTGTCTGCTCCTCAGATAACTTCAGAGGTGTCTCCAGATGTTGCTGCTCCTCCGATGACTGCAGAGAAGTCTCCAGATGTGTCTGCTGCTTCGATAACTGCAGAGAAGTCTCCAGATGTGTCTGCTCCTCAGATAACTTCAGAGGAGTCTCCAGATGTTTCTGCTCCTCTGATAACTTCAGAGAAGTCTCCAGATGTTTCTGCTCCTCCTATAACTTCAGAGAAGTCTCCAGATGTTTCTGCTCCTCCTATAACTCCAGAGGAGCCTCCAGATGTTACTGCTCCTCCTATAACTCCAGAGGAGCCTCCAGATGTTACTGCTCCTCCTATAACTCCAGAGGAGCCTCCAGATGTGTCGGACATGCTGCAGTTCTGCATGGAGTCCCCGGGGGGAGCGAGTGGAGTCTGTCTCAGCCTGATGTCTCTGGGACTGCTGAGTGTCTTCATGTCCATCCCCAAACAGGTGGTGGTGGTGGACAGCAACCTGGTGGACAGCGACGTGGTCAAGAGGTGAGGAATAATCCGTGTGCAAACATTCATTTGATTGTGTTAAGTTGACAGGAGATTGTACAGGGTTATGTGGGAAGCAATTAAAGAAAAGATATTAAAAACGTGTAATATATACTGTATATAATCATGAACAATCTTAGACAAACAATGTAAACAACTAATGCATTTCCATAAAGGAGTAGGTACTCTCATTGTTCAAATTCTCAAACAAAATATAAACAATTAAAAAAAATCTATGGCATGTCCGAAAAAGGAGTAAACACTCCCAAGAGAGAAATGTCATCCTAAAAGAAATATGTCATTCTCATAAATAATATGCATAAAAAACGTCGATTTAGTGTATGTTAAAAAGGCTGAAGGATTTATTGTACACTTATAAGATCCTAACCTATCAATAAATAATCTAATATTATATTATATAATATCCGCTAAAGATACTGAAATGATTTGGCACCAGAAATGTAATGTTCCCTTGTTGTCTTTGGCTGGAAGCACACATCTAAGATATTTCATAATCTGGACAAATAAATATATTAGAATATATAAAGTGACAGTTGTGGAAATGTTGTTACGGTTAAAAATAATAATGTTGAGGTACATTTTGTTTTCAGTTTGGTGGCGCTGGAAGAAGAGGACGAAGATGATGATGAGGGTGAGGATTGTGACGGGAAGAAGAAACTGGAGGTGAAGTCACATCAGGCGTCTCACACCAACTACCTGATGATGCGCGGATACTTCTTTCCTGGCATAGGTGGAGTTTTTATTTTTTCACTTTCTTCTTAGAGATGTGTTTTCTGCTTTTGGTTTTATTTGTGTCCTTCGTCTCTACAGGATTTTTAGATACTTCATTTGAAACGCTTTGCACCGGATGAAATTAAGTACCGTACTTTTCGGACTATAAAGCGCACCTGCATATAAGCCGCAGCAGCTATATTGTCCGTCTGTCTTGCTCTCGTTCTGTCTCTCGGTTCCACTTTTACTTTGGCGCGCTACCTGTCTCACTCTTTTCCGGCCTCCAGCTTTTCCTGCTGGAGCCGCCGCTTAAAGGTGGCGGGCGCGGACCGGTCATAGAGCCCATAGAGTTAAAGGTGGTTAATTCTACCTGTAAAATCCATAGATTGAGGAGGTTCCCTAGTGGCCGTTAGCTGTACAAAAAAAATGGGGGGAAAAGTCGCGGCTTATAGTCCGAAAAGTACGGTAAATTTTTTGTGGAGGCACCGAAGTTTTAGTTTATATTTTCTCATAAGGTCCAAATCTAATGAAGTTTTTAGACATATTAGACATTAATTACAAAAGATAATCCCAATTTCTTTGTAATTTAATTCGGTAAATTTGATTTGGATAGAAAAGTAAAAAATAAGTCCTTTATTTACAGACATCTTTTTTCTCCTTAAATGTCTAGTTTTTTGTTTGGTTTTATATCATTGTCCATGTGCTATCATCGCGGTTAGGACCGTTGTTCAAACGGTAATTAAATTATTTCAGAAATATCAAAAGATAGATTAACCGGCAAATAAATAATACTATACTAAATTGCTGCCTTTTGTAAAAATGTGAATTTGTTTTGTTTGTAGTGAAAATCCGTAACCTGAACACTCTGGATAACATCGTGGTGGAGTCGTGCATCATGAAGCTGCAGCTGCGCAGCACTCCTGCTCACCAGCTGTTCAATACAGAGGGTGAGTATCCACTGTGATGTGACAGAACACTTTATCTACGTCTCAATATGGACCAGTGCAATATTCAAAAGGCAGCATGCACACAGCACTATTCTGTCATAGTCAAATATAATAATAATAATAATAATAATAATAATAATAATACATTACATTTTTTATTAGAGCGCTTTTACAGGTGCTCAAAGCGCTTTAGAAGTTTACACATATTAGACATGTAAGAGTCATTACTGCGGACATTACCCACAGGAGCAAATGCGGGTAAAGTGTCTTGCCCAAGGACACAATGTCAAGGAAGGAAAAGGGACACAAGGACAAGGAAGGAAAAGGGACACAAGGACACAATGTCAAGGAAGGAAAAGGGACCCAAGGACACAATGTCAAGGAAGGAAAAGGGACACAAGGACACAATGTCAAGGAAGGAAAAGGGACACAAGGACACAATGTCAAGGAAGGAAAAGGGACACAAGGACACAATGTCAAGGAAGGAAAAGGGACACAAGGACACAATGTCAAGGAAGGAAAAGGGACACAAGGACACAATGTCAAGGAAGGAAAAGGGACACAAGGACACAATGTCAAGGAAGGAAAAGAGACACAAGGACACAATGTCAAGGAAGGAAAAGAGACACAAGGACACAATGTCAAGGAAGGAAAAGGGACACAAGGACACAATGTCAAGGAAGGAAAAGAGACACAAGGACACAATGTCAAGGAAGGAAAAGGGACCCAAGGACACAATGTCAAGGAAGGAAAAGGGACACAAGGACACAATGTCAAGGAAGGAAAAGGGACACAAGGACACAATGTCAAGGAAGGAAAAGGGACACAAGGACACACAAATATGTGAAGTCTCGTGGTACTGCAGAGAAGTCCCAACCTACTAACTTTTCTACAGATATAAAAAAAACAGTAAATGTTAAACTCAATTCAGGAATGCTAAAATGATCTATTATCTAATTTATTTACTTTTATTTATTTTGTATTTGTATTTAATAGCTAATTTGAATAATAATTAGGAAATGATCATACCATTTATTGTTTTTTATTTTATTTATATTTATTTCTTATTTGTTTCAAAATATATTGTGAATAATGTCTCGACACAAATCATATCGCAATGCATTATCATTCAAAATGATCTCAATTACTTATTGTTTCCAAATCATGCAGCGCTAAGTAATACACGTACAAACCAGGGTTTCCGCTAGGATTTTGTCTCGCCGGTCAAATGTCCGGAAATAATTTATTTTACCGGACAAATTTGAAACTTACCGGTCATGTTTCAATAATAAGAATAAGAATTGTGTAGCAGAGTTTCCGTTAGCAGGTAATTACCGGACTAGGACCGGATATGCTGATGTTTAAAACTCAGTTAATGGGAGTCATTTTTATATTGCTTCAGTTTATAATCCTAACGGATCGAAAAATTCAGATTCATTTTTCAATAAATGATTCCACAAACAACAAACAACATAATTATTACATTCAAACAAACTACTTGTAGTAGATGAAGTACATTATTCAAAAGTTTACATTAACTTTGAATAATAACACGGGAGAAACGGATCCTCTCCCTCCCTCTCTCTCCTGACAGCACGTCAGTTTCTCATGCAGCTCCTGCAGCCCGCTAAACAGAGGGCGGGGCTTCAGGTGATTATGCAGAGCTGCGTGTCTCGGTCAGACTCAGCAGCTGATCTGATCTCTCTCTCGCGTCCGGTTATACTTCACTCGCGTTTATGTCCCTGACACCCTGGTACAAACACAGGGTGTTTCTCAATGTCGAGCACGCTTCCTTGGTAGCACATGTACCTCCGAGTCACTTGCTTCAGAAGCGAGGCAAGAATCCTTCCTAGCCTCGGAAAACGAAGAATGGTGGAACAGGCTAACAGGTGTGCGTCATATGCGAGGCCCCGCCTTCAATGGAGCGAGATTTCCGCCAGAGATTTGGAAATTGGTCCGTGCGCAAAGCATTGTGGGGACATGTGCAGCCTCGAAATGTCTCTCTACGTAGGACGCCGGGCTCGGTAGAATTCCAACGAGCCTGGACAAGGGAACGGTCCTTCGGCGGGACTCGGTGACGTAGCATCCTTGAAATAGTGGCTCTGGAGCATCCTTCCTTGACATTGAGAAACATCCACAGCTTCATTTGCAAAAAAGTAATTCTTTATTTCCTTTGTCTTCATTTTTAGACTTTCCACCGCTGGACTTGTCTAAATGCGGTCCATCCCTGCTGCCCTCCGTCCTCTCCTCCTCCACCCGCTCTTCCTCCTCCTCTCCCCACAGTTTGAAGGAGTGTGAGAGGCGTTTGGTTGAGCAGAGAGGTTACACTCCTCAGGACGTCAAAGCGTGTGCTCAGCTCAGGAGGAGTCTGGAGGCATCGAAGGAGAGCGGTCTGGGGGTCCAGGACCTCTACGAGACTCACACTCAGCTGCAGGAGGCGCAGGGGGGCCGCAGCAGGAGCCTGCAGCGGTACCTGAAGGTAACACGGGCAAACAGACGCAGTATATTTGATAGTAGGGCTGCACAATTATTCATTTAAGTCAAAACTGTTGTGAAAAATCGTTTCAAATATTTGTATTGAGAAGAAAGTGTAAGCAATAGGACAGACTTCTTTGGGGTGGAAATCATGCTTCCCTTTTTCAACATAGAAGACAAACCGAACAGCCAACAAGAAATAATAAAGAAAAAACATAGCATGACAGGAATAGCATACTGAATGACATACCTAATCATAGTGGGAAAGAACATACAAAATAGTATATATATATAATACAAATAAATAAATCAACTTAAAGGGTGCACATGAGCCCAGACTACCCCCAAATTCTGAAAAATCAAGAAAGAAAATCACATTTGATGTAGATTGTTCAAAACACAAAATCATTGTTTTACATAAAGTATATATAAATAAGAAATTGGAATTTTATTTTGCCTTAAATTGAAGAAAAAAGTGTAAATGTTTATTATAGGCTATATAATATATATTACATAATTATTCAACTAATAAATAAAAAATCTATTGAGAATAATACCCAAAATAATCCCATTAAAGTGGGTTATTCCTTTGTTTACTTACGGAACACAGTGACATCACTAACACTCGCAATTCTATTGGCTAGCGCTCCATCACATTGTACGTGATAGGCTAAGGGGCGGGACATCTCTAGGCGTTTGCACAGTAGAGGCACAAAATACAATTAGGAACCTGAACATTTGCATAAAAATGTACTCTTTAGGTGAAAGATCTGTTAATAATAATCATTGCCGTTTGGTTTTGGTGGTACTTGTTTCGTCTTCTTCAGTGTTTTTTTATTGAAGAACAGGCGCAATCATACAAGGTCACAATTGAGACAATGATCTTCATCCATTTTCTATTTTCTAGAACAAACCATCTCCTTCTCCTCCCGTCCCACCTTGAAAAGTTGAATACAAAAATAAAACATTGATTCCACGTTCAGATATAGAAAATAAAAACACAGTGACAAAAAATGATATTAATAACGATAAGTAAATAAAATGGCAGGTAAAAACGGATCAGTAAGTGCAAATATAAATTAGAAGATATGTAAAAATAAATAAAAACATTAAAAGAGAAATAATTTCCCGCTATCAGGTCGGGAGTGTTTGGAGGTTGTTGAAATAATCTATGAAGCATTGCCACTGCTTATAAAAAACTGTCTACAGAGCCTCTAACGTAACGTCCACACGGTCCCGTCGCGTGCTTCAACGGAGACGCTTCCCATTCACTTTGAGCATCGACAGAAGCGCCAGCCAATCAAATCATATGCCAGTACAAGCTCTAGCCAATCAAACCGTGTGCTTGTGTGTCCGGGGCGGGAGATTAATGTGATTGGTTGTTGGTCGCGTGCCAGACACGCCCCCGGCAAGCTTCAACGCGACGGAACCGCGTGGACGCACCGTTGGAGTATATTTTACCTTCTCGAGTTTCAGAAAGAATACCAGGTCTTTAAGCCAAATCGAGTACAATGGGGGTTTAGGGGATTCCCAATCTAATAACATTCTGCGACGAGCTTTCCTCAGTGTTTTCTCTGATCTTTTGATTCCCCTCTCTCTCCAGGAGCTGCAGGAGGAGGGCCAGGTGGTGAAGGTGGGGGGTCTGGGTCCTCGCTGGGTGCTGATGCAGCACTCTGAGCCCTGGCTGCTGACCGTGAAGCAGCCCTCCAAGAAATGGCACGAGTCCCGCCTCAACTCCAACAGAATCCCCTTTCTGGAGAAGAACCACAACATCCCCTTCATGCGCATGAGAACCAGGCGGGAGGTCCGAGAGCAGGAAGAGGAACCGCCGGCGAAAAGATCAGCTGTGGAAAAACAAGCAGGCGAAGATGTGGCGGGATCATCGAGTGACGCAACGGGAGAGAAACCAACTGAGGAAGAAGAGCTGGAGAGGAAGAAAGAGAGGACAGGACAGGGGAGTGGGGAGAAGCTGGTGAACGTGGAAGAGGAGGGAGGAGAGGTGGTGCAGTCTGAAGAGGAAAGAGAGCAGGAGAAAGGAAAGGAGGAGCTGGACAGTGAGGAAAAGAAAGATGGAGCAGAGAGTATGGAGGAAGAGGAATCCTCTCCATCAACAAGCCCGGCTGCTGTGGATAAGGAGTAAGTGGGAACTATGACTTCTTATCTCATGGCTTGTGTATTTCCATTTTATTTTGAACTTTATTTAGCATCGACTTTAGTAATTAGCGTGATAAACAATATGTTTCCCTTGGGTCCATATGAAAGGTATTAAAACATCACATTCTTGATAATCTCAACAAGACAGAAAGAAACAACAATAATATCTATCACATTCATTATATCACAATCACAGTTAATAAAATCAAATAACAGATATATTAAAATGGTGTGTTTACACTACAAATAATACTGACCTTCACATGCAGAGTATTAACGGAGCCTAGACTGATTTAACATTAAAATAACATCTTCATTTCTTTAAAAACGGATTCTTTCCGATCATTTATTCCAGTTTTGAATATCCTTATTCTTTAGTTTTCTATATGTATATAATATATTTACCGATATGAATATATACTGGGTATTTTTTGGTCTATTTTTAACTCATGTGCAATGCCTTGTTAACACGATGCTTTGATAAAACAATTTAGACATTTTGGATCAATAAAGCAAATCTATTTTAAAGGGGACCTATCAGGCAAAATGCACTTTGTGATGTCTTTTATACATCAATGTGTCCCCGGTGTGTCAGGGAACTCACGCAGCGTCAGAAAATAAAACCCTCTCTCTTTTCCTCCGTACCCAAATCTCTAAAAACGGGGCTACAACGGAGCTGATCCAGATTTGCGTCCGATATGACGTAATATCTGAAATGTGGACCCACGGCCCAATCAGAAACGTAGCTATCAGAAACAATGCCCGACTGTTTTGGACGTAATATGGTCGGTGTTTACATTAGCATCGCTAACACTCAGAGCTAACCTGTACTGGAGAGCATGTGTGTGAAGAAGCAGGAAGTAAAAAGGAACTCACCTTGTGGTATAACCGGCAAGAGAGAAAGCCTTTGAGCTCCAGACTGTTTCAGACCCTTGATAATCCATGATATGGCGTTTCATCACGGCAGCATTTAGTTTAGACGGTAGCTGCCGGGTCCCGCATGAGCTCAGCCCCCTCCTTTTTTTTTTATCTTTTTCCCCTTTTTTTTTTTTAAGCTTTATTCCCAAAATCAGCACTTTTGAAACAGGAAGTGAAATAGAGGGATATGAGGCATGGCTAGAATGGGTGATCTGTTTGGTGTTTTGAGCAAAACACTTCATAGACATGTTATTTATTTGTATATATCTGAGACCTATGCTATTGCCTACAAATAGCATGATAGGTGACCTTTAAAGTTTAAAGCCGTCAGAACCAAAAATATTGTATTCATCCCACTGCGGGGAAATTGCAGCGCAGATAAAAGTCAAAGAAAAATAAGAAGACTAACAATTCAAATAAAACACGGTAATAAAATATTATAAGTTCATATAAGTTCCTCTATGGTAAAAAACAACAAGTAGCAGTATTTGGTTTTAGGTAAAACTATGACTTATCGACTTATGTATTTCCCTTTTATTTTTAATTTTATTGTAAAAAAGCAAAATAAAATGAGAAGTCTAACATTTAAAATAAAAAGGCTAGCACACGTTAATAAAATATAATAAGATAAGACTTTATTTATTGTTGTGCCAGAGTAACACAAATACAATAAACACATCAGCATAATAATACAACTGTCCACTGACAGTGCAGTAGAAAGAGCAATTAAATATCTACAGGAAACATAGACGGTCACATAATTAATGTAAATATTAACAGTATTTAGTAATGCAAAAAAGCGTAGTGGCAGATACGTAATTGAACGTTATCATAGCACATTATTAATAATAATAATAATAATATTGCACAAGTTCACATCTACGGTTAAAAAAAAATCAAGTAGCAGTATTTGGTTTTAGGTAAAAACACGTTCTGTGCTGTGTGTCATGTCTTTAAATCTCCGTCTCGTCCTCGCAGGGAAAACGTGAGCTTCATCAGCCGGCCGTGGCGCATGGTGGACGGGAACCTGAACCGGCAGGTGTGTAAGGGAATGCTGGAGGCCATCCTGTACCACGTGATGTACCGACCCGGACTCACGCAGGAGGCGCTGGTGGAGCACTACAAAGACGTGCTGCAGCCCATGGCCGTGCTCGACCTGCTCCAGGTACACACACACACACACACACACACACACACACACACACACACACACACACACACACACACACACACACACACACACACACACACACACACACACACACACACACACACACACACACTCTCAATAACACTCACCCATCAATAACACTCTCAGGCACAGGGGGCAGAAGTACTCAATTGTACTTTAATAAAAGAACAAGAACAAGAGTGTAGGAATACTCTGTTACAAGTTGGAGTCTTGAGTCACACCTGGAGTAAAGTTCATAGTGACATTCATAGAAGCATGCTTTTGAGCACCAGTCAATCCTCAAATTAAATACAGAGCTAAATTGTAATGTTTTGTTAATAATAATAATAATAAAGCTTTATTTATATAGCACTTTTCATACAACACATGCAGCTCAAAGTGCTTTACAATAGGACACATCACAAGTTAAAAATAAACAACAAGAAATTCCCCTCAGATTATTTGTTAAGAACTTTAAAAGGTACAAGCGGCAAAATATAACATTTGATCAGGTGAATAGACACAAGAAGGTAAAAGACTTGATAATACAATAAATAATGGTTTCTCTCTGACAGATAAAACACAAGACAACTGAGTCGATGCAACAATATAAAATATAAAGCCCCATAAAACAAAGTGAACATGTAGGTACAACAGAAATACAAATAAAAAGGTAATAGTAATAAAAATGCCATAATTCTATTAAAGGTTAAACGATTAAGAAATAAAAAAGACCAACGTAAAAATAAACATTGCTATTGATAGATTAATAAAATAAGATAAATTAAGACCTATGAAATAAAATACGGGGTTTGTTCCCTTGTATCTTGTCCATAATATCAGCTCTGGTTGATGTTGCAAATGGAGCTGACAATGAGCTGTCATCGTATCGTAAAGAACTTCTGTGCTGGTGTTCCAGCAAGTTTCCAGCCCGAGTGTTTGCAGCAGCTTGGAGCCCAAGACAAATTTCCTCCCAGATCAATAAAGTATTTTACTCATTTCAGAAAAATGCTTTCATTTAATTCAGAAGAAATGTTAAGATCGCGGTGAATTGCCATTATCGGAATAAAAGATGTGTGTCCTTTCTTTTGATGAAACGACAGTATATCGTTTTCAAAATCAAAGGTCCAGGATGTTTTGGTGCATTAAGGATTTAGGAGTTTTAGGTATATTTTTTTTATCAATTATTTTGGCTGGGATCATTGGGGTGTTGCATGATATGTCATATCGTCCCATGCGTAATCCTTTTTATATTCTAAGAACTATCATTTACAGCAAAACAATCCTTCTTTACTTACTTGTATGTTTGTTGAACTGTTTGGCTATTAAGTAACTTACAATCTCTCAACAACGGCACCGAGTGACAGCTTCTCCTTGTTCACTGTCTGCTCTGCAGGCGCTCACAGACTCCGGCTGTGTGATGAGGAAGACTCTGGTGAGAGCTGCTAAACCTTCGCTGTTCGCCCGCGCTGTGAAGACGAGCAGAGAGACGAAGGCGATGATGGAGGAACCGGACTGCGTGTTCTACGAGCCGACCATCAGCTGCTGCCTGCGGCTCGGCCAGATGCTTCCCAACGAGCGACACTGGAACAGCTGCATGCCCTGAAGTCACCCTGGAGCATCAGAGACTTAATATGGCTTTTTAAAGATCAAGTTTAAAATGTTCTCGCCACAATCAGTATGTTGTGATAAACCTAAAAGATTTGACTAAATGTTTCATGGCATCAGGTTATTTGACAGATTTCACTTCTGGTTTTACAGAACAGGGATTTCTTTGTACATTTATTTGTTAAAACCTTTCGTCTGTGTTCCTTTTTTGTGTTAACATTAATAATAAAAAGAATAATTATTTGCATTCTGACTTTGTCTTTTAGATAAGTGATCATTTTTCACAAGAACAGCGTAAGGGCCCGTCTCCACATAACTCCTTTTTCTGATCTCCAGAGTACATAGTCGATCTTCTGAGTGCTTCGCCTCTTTTGAGTTATTAATATTTCAAGTTTTCAGAAAAGCGACGGTGTAGAATTTGCATGAAAAGCTTGTTTTTGGCCGCGTCGTCAAATGATCATCACAAAGACCCAAAAGGCTGGTTTTGGAGTGGATCAGCCCATGGATGTATAAAGGAAACTGGACACGGCGTTAGAGGCGGGACTCGTTCATTCCAAGTCTCCAGGAAGTGCGCCGGATGTGGATGCAAATGATCGTGGTGGCCAAACGGTGGTGCAGTATACAAAAACTAGCTGCACCTTCACCAGCTTTGATTACACTTGAATGATCAATAATTATAAAACAAATCATATTATTCTGAAATGAGCCAATCTGCATTATGACTACTTTAGTATATTTTGATGCTAATACTTTTGCACTTTTAAGTATCATGTTGAAAGCAGGACTTTTACTTGTAACGGAGTATTCCTCCTACTTCTGTGTCAGTTGTGACGTCATTGGGCCCAACAATACTTTTTCCCATCGACTGGTTGTTGTGACTTGGTGCTCCACTTATCCGGGTTCCAAAATGTTCAGTCTTCCAGAGAAAAAAGGGGAAAAGTTGTCTCTGGCCGACCGTTGAACTTTAGATTCAGGACGAGTCGTGTTGTCGTGGATATGAATCGCTCACAACGTGAAAGAATAACACAGAGAGAGATCAATAAAACACAGATAGGCCTATAGTTGAGATTAATTATTTGTGTTTCCTCGTGGTAGGGGCACGGCCAAGCTATTTTTTATTATTATTTTTTTTATTTTCAGTCTTTATTTCGAACAGATTAAAAAATAACAAATGTGAAAAACAGAATACCGTATTGTTATAACACAGTATTTATCCACATTCATGGTATTATTTTTATATTCAACAAAAAAACAAAAAAAAGTCTTCATATTAATAATAATAATAAATCATATGTGTCCGAAAGGGAGTAGGAGGAAGCAAATGCTTATTAATTCCCACCCCTTACTTGATCAATCCAATCCAACTTTATTTATATAGCACTTTAAAAACCTTCAGACCAAAGTGCTGTACAGAGAGATAAGCTCACACAACATAATATAAATACAAGATACAAACACAAAACAAACCAGAATAAACGTAATAATTAAAAAATAAATAACAGACATATAATAAAAACAATAGACCACTGAAAGCAAATAAAAGCAACAATCTACTTGTATCTGAATGCCAAGGAGAAGAGGTGGGTTTTAAGACAGGATTTAAAAACAGTCAGTGTGGGAGCCTGTCTGATGAGCAAGGGCAGGTCGTTCCACAGTTTAGGGGCGGCAGCAGAGAAAGCACGGTCCCCTCTGCGCTTAGACTGATCAGCTGACCTGAGAGTGCGAGTGGGCATGTAGCTGTGTAACAGCTCAGAGAGGTACGGCCTTTAAATCATTATGCAAGTTATTCCTACATACATTTACATTTATACATATACAATAATTTCTCATCTTCAATCACCTTTCTTCATTCTCATATTTTTCCAAAAAAGTGTTTCTGTACATCCTTTTAAACTGAATTATGCTTGTGCTTTGTTTGAACTCCTGCTCCAAACCATTCCATAAAATCACCCCACAGATTGCTCCTGTGATATTCTGCCTTCCTCTTCCTGCCTTCCTCAGAAATACTTTCTGCAGATGTTACGGTATGATCACCGGTGAAGAATAACTGGCGAACCTGTGGAGGAACTTGAACACACCCTGTGATTCATGGGAGGGCTCTCAGGAAGCTGACCGATAAAGATCGCCGGGAAGTTGAGGAATGTTTTCTTCTGCAATTGCATAGCCGCGGGAAGTCATTTTGCTCAGGTGGTGCTGCCAAAAGTGGGGAGGAGGCCGCTTAAAAAAGAAAGAAAAAAGGCGTCAGCGATACGAGCCGCATAAATTGTTTGTTAAAGGCGAGACACCACAGGCAAAAACATCGTTTTTCATGCACTGGTCAATTTTGAGATGTTCTGCTATTTTGATTCCATAACATGTTTTCTTTCAGGCTTTTGGAAGGAAGACGTACAAAATACACATTTAAGTGTTTATTTTACTATAGTTTGTCTATTTGCGTCTGTAGATTTCTCCTAAATTCACCAAAAGTTATCATTCTAACGTAACATAAAGTACCGCGACCGCTGTGTGCACCATGTCAACAGAGATATCGTTGGAAAGCTCCGTCTCTCCTGCACAATCTCATCAGATCCAAATATGGTCATACCCTTTGTATCAGCAACCAATCGTGAAAGTACAAAAGGGTCTTAAACCAATAAACGAAATCTCATTGGCTGGTGTAAATTTCTGACAACGTGATTCGTTCAGAAGCGTCACGTGGTGTGACACTTCCTGGTTAGCTTTCCGCTAGAAAATGGCAAAAGAACGGCGAAAAAAACGTTCACAGAGAAGACAACAACAATTGTCACTTGCACGAAGCAAGATTATACAAAAAACAAATGACCCCGAACATGAAATACCTTCACGGAGTGTGTCGAGGCGCAAGCTGTCATCCAAAGAACAGGAGGGTTTAGCTAGCGCCACACTGCAATCTTTAAAGGTCGTTTTCTCAAAATGAGTTTTTTCTCCTACTCTGAGTTCAAAATGTCAACTTCAGTAGCACGTAGATACACCAAACCTTCCAGTTATATTCTTATCAATATTATGAAGGCTTTTACAGAAGGGTTTGTTCATATGTCATTCATAGCCTGAATTATATAAGATTTTATACCTAGAAACATGGCGAAAATTGATATTTTAGGGCTGTTGACAGTATTTTCTGATTTATGGAGTGATAAAGAGAGATATCCAAAATCCCTTCAGTAAAAGTCTTAGATGTTAATATGACTACAAAATGAAACGAGAATTTTGAACCTGGCGTTATCCAAAGTTCAGATTTCGGTTCCTGAAATGTGTTAAAATATGCGCACATTTAATGAGATAATGGCTCATTTGCATATTCAGAAAACTTGTAATACAAGAAACAATTGCCTTATTGTAGGTAATTAACTGGAGAAATGTCTAGCTGATATCTTTAAGTTTAAAAAAGTTACCCTATTACCTATTCACGCCTTAACTGTTAGGCGTAATAAACCATTATAGACCTACATCACTTAGCAACAGCTGCACATGCCCACATGCTAACTATGGGTCTTACAAACCTACATAACATTACAAATAGTCCGAAAATATTATTTACAATATTAATAAAACTATGAATTCAATGTTAACTGATTGACAAGGCAACACACTGCACAGCGGCAGCAGCATTAAAGGAAAAATATCGTTTTACCTCCAAATGTAGCCTGGGGTGGCACTAATGAAGACCCTCCAAAATGTTACTGTGGACATGCATCAAAGTCAGATGTGTCCGTCTCTTCTGTGTCATATTACTCTAGTTGTAGTAGAGGTGGTGGGCTGAGGAGTAGCTGGTGGTCCACTCTTTTTATTGGGTTGTTTGTTGGAGAAAAAAATCCAAAATCCTTTTTTGCGCCATTCAAGAAAGTTGTCACTCTTCAGTGTGTGTGTTGCGTCAATTACGTCACTCTCCCACGACCTACGACCTAGATGACTTGGATTTTATTTGGAAAATAAATTCAAGCCACCTGACTGATACAAATCTATACTATGACTATTACTGTATACAGCTAATTTTATTTTAAGTAAAATCATAACTATTTTATGTAGTTTAATCATTTTTATTTAGGTGGTCACTCAGTTTTTCAAATGTACACCACTCGCCAACAGGGGGTGCTGCAGCACCCCCAGCACCCCTACTTCCCGCGGCTATGTGCAATTGTGAATTATATGCACAAAACGTCCTTTACTTTGACGCACCAAAGTACCAAACTTTCTCTTGTATTCCTTGTATCTAGACCCCCTAAAGGCCTGCAGATATTATGTGCACAGATCAATGTTTCTCTATGTGTTGTCACAAGGTGGAAGGTTTAGTTAAGGTCCTAAAGGTACTAATGAACCCAGAGCTGAATGTGAGGAAGGGTGGTGCAAATACTTCCTGTTTACTCTCCAAGCCTGTCTGTTGTGTGCATGCATAAATACATTTCCTTTGATAATAACTTTGTTTGAATGCATAATTCTAAATCAACTTTGTTTCACACTTTACAGAGAGGTTTAATTCTCATTCTCAGGTTCATATTTGTCTCTACTCTGTCATGTCTCCATGCTTTAATGTTCAAAAAGCTCTTTATTTTTCTCATATTTGCCTGTGCTGCAGAACCTCTTTTCACCCTCTGTCTGAAACCAGAGTCCAGTCTGCTCTGATTGGTGAGCTGGCCGGCTCTGTTGTGATTGGTCAACCGCTTAGAGATGTCCCGCCCCTTAGCCTATGGGGGTTATTCCCTATCTTTATTCAAGAGCGTGGTATTTAAATTTGAGAGCATACTTTATGTATTTATTTCCCTCAAACTCTGTCCTCGCACTCAAACCCTGTCCTCGCACTCAAATAGTGCCTGCTTGCACTTAGATTTGCTCTGCTTGTGCTCAAACTGTACGCTTGCACTCAGATATATTGCTGCTCAGAATTATTCTGTGCGCGCTCGAAACTTTTTCTGCTCTCAGAATTATTCTGTGCACGCTCGAAACTTTTGTGCAACAATCCTGTCAAAATCCCTCAACCAATAGGAGGCCAGGTGTCTTTGCGGGTGCGTTCGCTTTACTTTTAACAGCGTCCCGTAAGGGCGGTTACTCTTTGGTTTATAAACTCCCGCCCTCCACGGCTTTATAACATAACAGGCTTGTTTGAGACAAGCAAGACCTGCGCAGACCTGCGCAGTTGCGATCAACGTCTTGCTATTGCGTTGCATGATGGTTAGTCATTTTGTCCGACTTGCTCTGGAGGCTCGCCCACATGAGACTTTGAAATCTCGCGGGACAAAGACGCCCGCAGCCTTGAGAGCGAGGCGAGGCGAGTTGGCACAGTTGCTCTCCACGAGCTGCGGAAGCGAAATGCTTGATGGGAAACGGCTCGCTGGTATCTCGAGCTGAGCGCTCATTGGTGGTTTTTACCACGTGCTGCTGATGAAACTCTCCAACTGGCTGGCAAAAGTTTGTTGTTGTTTTGTGTCAGTTTTACGTCGCCACATCCATTCCCATTTGTCATCATTGTTCCACAATGTTTATCATCATGAAATTAATATCTATATATGTTATACTATACTGCTTACGGTTTTCATACTTTATATATCTTAGCATATTCATACACACTGTTCATACTGCTCACAGGCTGATATCTAGTGTATTCATACCCCACTGTTTATTGATCATTCAATTCATTCTATATGTTATTCTGTAGATTGTGTACATTACTTTCCACTTCACTGCTTGTTGCACCTGGTTAGAAGCTAAACTGCATTTCGTTGTCTCAGTACCTGTAATATGTGCAATAACAATAAAGTTTCTCTTTAAGTTAAACCAAATCATTAAAATAAAATCTATTGTAATGTAATGATTTGGTTTAACCTTATTTATTGAATACATCATTTAAAATGGCAAGATTAAATCAAATTACATCCATGTTGTACACATCATACAGCTTAAAGTGGCAGCTAAAGAATTAACACAGCAGCAGGTCTGTTCAATTCATGCTCATTAAGCTTCATGTGTGCGGATCTGAAGGGACTGATCATTTGTAGCCTATCAGTTTTGGGGGGGGGGGGGGGGGGGGGTGTAAGCACAGTTAGGACATGTTTATAAAACGGACAATTCAAATCAAGCAATCTGATGTTTCTTAGTCGTAATATAATGAGCGTATATCCCGGGTATAATTGTAGTTACTTTTCACAAGTCAGTATCCCTCCGCGTCTGAGAACCGTTACAACCATATGGTTACGTCCGTCACGAAACTAACTAACTAACAAAGCTTAAAATGGAAACATTTAAGGTTAACTTCGACCTCCGGGGTGGCCTTACTATGGAGGAGTGGATTGGGAAGTGCCTATCTCCAGAAAAAAAGCACCTAAATGACGACAATGCTGTCTGTCTATTATGTTCTCTAGCTGTTATTGTTGTTGCATAGCAACCACCTCGCACTATGTTTTGTGCAGAAGGCAACGGAGGGACTATTTTATTTTGAGCATCATTATTTAATAATAAAAACTATTTAAATTGGAGTGTGTATTTTTCTTTCACATTGCCAGCCACACGTGGTAACCGTTTTATAAATGCAATAGCTCACTTCAGGCCGTGATATACGAATATCTATACAATATGGTTGTCGGGCCGAACCAAGCCATAGCACAACAGTGCTGGAGCAGAACAACAGTCTGGAGGAAGAAGTGGGCCGGTCGGAAAATTCACTAGCAATCTCCCCTCCCAGAGCTGCCCCCTCCTCCCGTTGACAATTTACTAGCGATAACGAGGGCCGGTCGAGATTCCCGGGATGATTTTTATTCCCAGTACGCCACTGAACGTAGCTATTATGTAAGGTGCTGGTAAATATATATATATATATATATATATATATATATATATATATATATATACTGTGCTTCCTCCCCCCCAAAAAAAGTTGTAAATCAAACAAGTGAAGTACATGTTAAGCCGTGGAGGGCTGGAGTTTATAAACCAAAGAGTAACCGCCCTTACGGGACGCTGTTAAAAGTAAAGCGAACGCACCCGCAAGGACACCTGGCCTCCTATTGGTTGAGGGATTTTGACAGGATTGTTGCACAAAAGTTTCGAGCGCGCACAGAATAATTCTGAGAGCAGAAAAAGTTTCGAGCGCGCACAGAATAATTCTGAGCAGCAATATATCTGAGTGCAAGCGTACAGTTTTAGCACAAGCAGAGCAAATCTAAGTGCAAGCAGGCACTATTTGAGTGCGAGGGCACTATTTGAGTGCGAGGACAGAGTTTGAGGGAAATAAATACATAAAGTATGCTCTCAAATTTAAATACCACGCTCTTGAATAAAGATAGGGAATAACCCCCATATTAGCCTATCACGTACAATGTGTTGGAGCGCTAGCCAATAGGAGCAAGAGTGTTACGTAGTGATGGCGTTATGTTACAGAAGTAAACAAAGGAGTCCAATGGAGGCGTTTCAGGCAGGGGGGCAGTGTGTGGGAGAGAAACTCCTTCTGGAGGGAACACAGGGATTTTAACCTTTGAAGACCATTTACATGCACAAAAACGTATAACTCACTAAAGGAAAGGAAACCAAAAAAGGAAAATAGAGCCTCTTTAAATAATCAAACAAAATGAAAAAACCCTATTTTATTAGTTGTATTGTTTTCTGCCGGCAGCCCTATAAGCTATAAAACAGGTGAATGGAGCATTTATGTTGACATGTGTTCAATTTCGGTCCTTTCTTGGATTTTCCTATAGAGTTAACTGCCCTGATTTTTAAGTAATTCAACCTTTCCCTCTTATATGAGATTCATGTTATCTCTTTCCTATCAGCATCAGAATTCCTCTATTAGTGTTACAGCAGAAGTGGCATTGTGGGTAAATGCTTCAGAGTCAGGACATAAAGAAAAGATAATCGAGGTATAAGATTACATGTTTTGTTTTTGTATTGACTCTGGAGACGTTGAAATGCTTCACTTTCACTTTCAAAATACAGTAGGAAAAAAATAAACGTAGACAGGATGTGTGATGTGAAAACAGGCTGCGCTGCCAGCATTGTTCGAGTCACTTCAAAAGAAAACCAAAAGACAGAGTGGATTCATTTCACCTCCTGACTGCCTTTGGGGTTCATGTTCGACGCTTGATGGTTTTTCTATTACTTCAAAATAACTAGGAAAAATGTTTTTCCATTTGATTCTTTTGGTTGTTTCTATGATGACGTTCCTGCCCAGCTCCCATCAGTCCAGCTGTGGTAAGTTAAGAGATTTCTATCTGTTGTTTTCTTTGGGGGATTCACACTTCTCCCTGTATTTTTTATTTTGAACTATAATTATATTTTGCCTTTATAAAATCACACTGTTTTTTTGTGTTGTTTTTTCAAGTATTTAGTTCTTGTGTAGTGATGGATAAAAACCCCTTATTATTTGATCAAGCAAAAGTGACGTTGTCTTATTGTTTTAGTATTTTCTTTATTGGTATTATATGTTATATCATTTATGGTACATATTTATAGTTGTAATGCTCAGGTGGGATGCATTTAATTGCATTTGTAAGCTTTTTATACACTAGAACTTGAACATGCAAATATCTTGGATTCTTCAAAACACAAACTACTCCATGCAGTACAAATACATGTCGTACATATAAGGATGTATGACAGGGTTGAGTGCTTTCGAAGTGTAATCCGATTGCTAATTTCACATTTAGCTGTTTAAACCGATATTGTGAAATGTGTGTTACTGTACAGATCACAACTGTGCAGATAAACCTCGGTTCACTCCATCCAGACTGGTGGTGCAGTTTGGGAAGCCGGCCTCCGCCCACTGCTCCGTGTGTCAGCCTGGATGCAATGTCACTATGTTTAATATTGAAATTCCTATTGGAACCAAGGAAACAAATGGAACTGAGATTACATGGACGGTCAACGAAATGACTGAGTGGACCATTTCTCCAATGTGCTATTATCACAATGACACTACTAATGTGCATTGTTGCAGCGACCTGCCTATAACCGTCTACAGTGAGTCACAACAACTGTTTATATTCATCAATTATAATCTAACACAGTGGTGGGAAATACAGTCACTTAGTACATTCACTGCAGTGCTGCAGTTAAGTACACTTTTTTTTGTGACCAACTTGTTATTGTTTTGTTTTTGTTGCCCTCCCAGTGGGACTTACATACACAGATACAAATTATATAAAATAAAATAATACAAAAAGACAAAGACAAAATATAGGGAATCCCTTTCCCATGCCACCCCGCCCCTCCCCCGTCCCACCCATCTTGCCATTTCACAGAAAATCCTACCTGATGTTTGTTAGCAATCGTCTGAGTTCATCTATCTATTATATTAAGTTAAGTGTAGTTAAGTACACTTTTGAGGAACTTTTACTTGGCTTCAGTTTGTATATTTATGCTACTTTGGATGCTTGTAAAGTACTTTTTACTCCTCCAAATGTTACTTTACAAGTTCATATTATTAATACAAAATATATGTTTTAAATGTATTAAAATATACAAAAACCAGAACATATATTATATCTAATGAATAATGATGAACCATTATGAATTAGGATTCATGGCAGTAAACTTATTTAAAAATACTGAATCCTTTAGCTGATGCTTTTATGTAAAACGACTTACAATAAGTGATGACAACGCATTAAAATGAGCTCCATCTTTACCATCTGCTCTACTTTTTTTACTTCTACTCCGCAACATAGAGGTACAATGTGTACTTATACATTAATTTAACACCTTTTAGTTACTTTACAGATTTGGATTAATGATGTGAATTATAATCAAGTGTTAAATCAGACTTTAGTTCCACCTGGAGTAAATTCACAAGCTAATGCATCAATACTTATAAAACATATCATATATATTATTCTGAAATGGGCCAATCTGCATAATGACTACTTTTGGTACTTATAGTATATTTTGATGTTAATACTTTTGCTCAAGTATCACTTTGAAAGGAGCACTTTTATTTGTAACAGAGTATTCCTACACTCTGGTACTTTTACTTTTACTGAAGTACAAGATCTGAGTACTTCTTCCTGCTCTGCATAAAGTGTAGGTGTTTTAATTATGTTTCATGGAGATACTGAAGGTGTCCGTTTGTCTCCACAGAGCCTCCAGAGAATGTTTCCTTCAGCGTTCACCCTGGTGTGCCGATGTCTGAGGGTCAGCAGTTCACTCTGCAGTGTGAAGTACAGAAGGTTGCTCCTGTGGGAAACCTCAGAGTGACTTTCTACAGAGGACAGACGGCACTGGGTCTCACGCAGAGCAGCATCAACACAGATGAGAAACCAGTGAGCGAGGTCTTCACTTTGAACATCACCTCCACTAAAGAAGATGATGGAGTCCAGTTCTGGTGTGAAGCCAAGCTGGAGCTGGGAGCTGACGGACCACAGCCTCCTCCAGTGGTGGGGTCAGAGAAACTCACTGCTGCAGTCCTCTGTCAGTCCGACTAAATTATTATTACTTATTTATGCATTATAATAATCTTCTTTTTCATGTCCACACTATCATTACATTTATTTGCATTGTTTATGTTGTCATTTTAATATGTTTTGGAAGTTTCAGGGAGTTTGTGATGTATTGCTGCACGTAAAGCACCCTGTTGCAAATGCGTTACACCGACCTGTAGATGACCAAAAATAGTAACTTAGGAAAATTATTGTTGGGAGAATACTGAATGTACTCTTCCAATATCAGAGTAGCACATGATAACAAAGGCCCAACGTAGCTGTGTACGTGACCGGATGTATGATTGATTAGAAGAGCGTCAGGACACACTTTAGACATATGATAGCTATGTGATTAACATGATGATCCCGCCTCTATGGAGATAGACATATGACTGTCATGTTTATTGCTTACGCAGACCTTAGCTAATCTGAACTAAGCATTGAATACTGCTTTGAACCGGTATTCCTCCATCTTGTGACTCTCTCTTGTATATCAGCATGTGAAGGACACTGTTCAGGGAACTATTTTGTCCCACGCAGCTCTGTGTGTGATGACTACTTCCATTCTTGCAAGGATAATAAATACATGGATGCTAATATTAAAGCTCAAGCCGGTGACGAGTGATATTTTTCCTAACAATTATCTATGCAAAAAAATCCCCCAAATCACTGCCTTAGATGATAATTTGGTTACTAACTGATTCATTTTTAATTGTGCTTGTTTGTCAATTGAATTGTGCTTTTTTACAGATGTTGAATGTATCTGTCTCTTCCTCCTCAATCCCCTCACAGATAAGCCTCAGCTAGAGGCATCCGTACCTCCGGATCCGATCATCATCACAGAAGGAAACCCTCTGACGCTGAACTGCTCGTCTGTGGGAAACCCCCCACCATCTTATACATGGACGGCGCCCCCGTCAAGAATCACTTCCCCCTCCAATGGCATCGTCTTCATCATCAAATCTATAACTCATAAAGATGAAGGGTCGTACACCTGTTCAGTCCGCAATGCAAAAGGAGAAATCACTGTTCAGTTTAACGTGACGGTCCAAGGTAAGTTAAAGGGGACCTCTCATGCTTTTTGCGGTTCTCCCTTTCCTTTCTCATGTGATAAGTGTATGTGATAACAACATGAGTGTGTCCATGTATATCAAGGCAAGGAATGGGGAATATTGTTGTATAGATACATTATTAACTGTCTGAAAGTAAAACATAGCTTAATATATTGGAGCCATTTGAACCCAAGTACAACAAATGTTTTAACAAAACTGGAAAGAGGGTTGGGGCCACGGGACATTTTCTCAATAGCCTTTAAATCTGAATTTAATTTTGAAATGTTCTGACTTTATTCTCAAATACATTTTCAGCATGTGGCCCTTATCATCTTCCATTTGCAGTTAATACAATACACCTAATCAAAGATTACATGAGAGGAAATGTCATTGATGTCGGTCCTTTTGTCTATTGTCCGTAGATTTACGTCCAACCACACTGCCGACAACAACAACATCAACCCCACCCACCACAATGATAACAACAACATCAACCCCACCCACCACAATGATAACAACAACATCAACCCCACCCACCACAATGATAACAACCACATCAACCCCCACCACAATGATAACAACCACATCAACCCCACCCACCACAATGATTACAACCACATCAACCCCGACTACCACAAAGACAACAGCAACAACAACAACAACAACAACAACAACAACAACAACAACAACAACAACAACTCCAAACAAAGGTACCAGCAGCAAACAGCTCCACAGCTTCATGATGTGTTTCCTGCTTTTATTCTCTGCTCTGGTGTGAGTTCATTTCCAGAGAACGTAGAGGAGGTTGTTTAAACATTAGCATGTCATGTGTTTTCCACTAGAGAAGATATCTGGGAAATGAAATGTATTTCATCCATGGGTATATGTAGTTCACATTTGATATCAATAAACCCAGTTTTCTAAGTACATTGAGAATCCAGCCCATTATTTCAGACCTTTTTTCCAATGTCATGCAGATATTTCACCACTAGAGGGCATTACATTACCCTGCATGTATTGAGACCATGAGGTTTGTTTACAGATGGCACTTTAAGCCACCGATTACTTAATTTTTTACTTAATGTTTTACATATTATTTACACTGCACTTTATTTCTTTCAGCTGAGGGGTCCTTGGACTGAAAACATTTTTAATTAACGATATAAATGACATTAAAACACACACAGATATGGCAGAACACAGACACGAGTGGCAGTAAATGCAAAGTAAATTGTGTTATATATTTAAAAAGAAAACACAGAACAGCTTGAATTACAGTTGCTCACATGTCTTGTCCTTGTTGGACTTGTTTCTTCATAATTCAATACTTTTGCCAACCTATAAGCATTTTCCTTTTATCCTTTCTGCTTGTGTGCGGTTTAATTATTAATCTCTATTAGAGGCTTCCTCCCTTCTTTCCCGGAATTACCAGTCAGGACATCTAAGGTAAAGTAAGGTGAGCTGGGTTTGTTTTTAAAGCATTTTAGACATAGAAGCAACTCAAAGTGCTTTGCATTCTGACTCGCATGCAACAAATGAAACGGAAATTCAGACCATTCATAAAAGGGAGATACTATTAATACAATGATAATAATAATAATAATAATTAATGTTAGTACTTTGAAATACAATGAATTTATAGGATTCAGAAGTATGATCATATACTATCTTTAAACAACCTCAGAAAAGCAGCAGTAAACATTAAATGTTAAGCCTTGATACAATTTGAGGAAGAAGAAGTATTCAGATCCTTATCTTAAAGGCGGGGTAGGTAATTCACTTCAGAAACACTTTTTGTCATATTCCATGGAATGCTCTTAACATCTCGATAGCAATGAATATATTAAATACTTTGACAATAAATACATTAAAAAAATGTCATCTGTGGAAGCCGTAGTACTGTAAAAAGCACGACCAATCATCTGAGCCGGCCCGGCTAAAATAACTGGATGGCCTACCTGCCTGTCAGCCTTCCATCTGTGCACAAACTTATCTCGTGCCCTCATTGGTCATGTGCGCGTTCGTGTGTTGGAGGAGGGGCTCTGTAAGGAAGTCTGAAGGAAGGGGCAGATTTTTTTCGGCTGCGTACTTTCAAATTCTAGTGTACTCGAGCTGGTTTCTCCATTCTTACCTACCCTACCTTTAAGTAAAAGTTGTAGAGCCGATGAAAGGGAGTCACAGGCGGTGTGTTCAGTATGGAACTCCACTTTATTTTCCATTTGTAACAAGACAAGGTAAGTACATCTGCTCGTTGCTACTGTCAAGCTAGCATGAATACCACAACACGGTACCCTCACTAACAGGTCCGTGTTGCAACACACAATATACCCAACGGTGAATTATGTCTCATAACGTGTCACCACACAAGCCCCCCCAGAATTCACCCATATACAAAGTCTGCGTGGCGAGGAGGAACGACAGGCCAACCCCCACGACTCCTGAGCACGGAAGCCGGGAAGGCGACCCCTGCATGGGCGGCTGCCGGAAAAAGCGGGACCGGAACAGTGGGTCCTAATTCGGTGACAGGGATCAAGGCCGGGGGGCGGCCTCGTCGCGGAGGCCGTGCCATCACCACTGGCTGGTCCAAATCCAAGTGGGCAGCCTTCACCCGGTCCACCGAGACGTGCTCGGCCTTACCACCCAGGTCGACCACCAAGTGCTTGTCCCCGTGTTCCAAGACCTGGAAAGGCCCATCGTGAGGGGGGCGCAGGGGGCCTCTGTGCGTATCGTGTCGGATGAAAACGTGCTCCGCCGAGCTGAGCTCCACAGGAACCCGGGACACCTGAGTACCGTGCTGAGCAGTGGGTATCGGAGCAAAAACCTCAGCGGCGTCTTGCAGGACAGCTCGCTGGGCCGTCGCCGACCAGGGAGCCGATGCGTCGGGGAGGAAATCCCCTGGAACCCTCAGCGGCTGACCTTCGACCATCTCAGCCGTGAAGCACTGTAGATCCTCTTTAGGCGCGGTCCTCAGGCCCAGCATCACCCAAGGCAGCTTGTCGACCCAATTACCGTCCGTTAGGCCGGTTCTGAGTGCTGCCTTCATGGAGCGATGGAAACCCCGGTCCGAGGAATTGTCTGAAGGGGTGCCAAACCGACACACCCACGTTGCAATGAAAGCCCGGGCTATGTCAGCCGCCGACGTCAACACGAGAGGAACTGCCTCCGGCCAACGGGTCGTCCTGTCCACCATGGTAAGGAGATAGGAAAAGTCCTGAGAGGAGGGTAATGGACCAACCAGATCGATGTTGACGTGGTCAAACCTCTTCTCGGGTACCAAAAAACGCTCCAAGGGGGCCTTCGTGTGGCGGTGCACCTTAGCGCGCTGACAAGCCACGCACTCACCAGCCCACGCACTCACGTCCTTTTTCAGCCCCCGCCAGACGAACTTCGCGGCCACCATGCGCACCAAAGGTTTCCCGCCGGGTTGTGACAGGTCGTGCACCGCGCCAAACATGGAACGCCTCCAACTGCCGGGAATGACCGGACGCGGCAGGCCCGTGGAGACATCGTACAGGAGAGTAACGCCCTTTCAGGGCCTGGACGCTGGGATCCGTGACCTGGTCCGCCGCCATGCGGGTATAGTCGAGGCCCAACTGGACGGCCCCGATGACGACCCTGGAGAGGCAATCTGCGACCAGGTTCGATTTGCCAGCGACGTGCTTAATGTCTGTGGTGAACTCCGAGATGTAGGAAAGCTGCCTCTGTTGACGAGCAGACCAATGCCCCGCCACTTGGACATGGCAAATGTGAGCGGCTTGTGGTCAACGAACGCCGTAAATTCACGGCCTTCCAGCCTAAAACGGAAGTGCCGCACGGCCAGCCGGAGTCCAAGGAGCTCCCGGTCAAAAGCGCTGTACCTGCGTTCCCTGGGCGACAGCTGATGGCTGAAAAAGGCGAGTGGCTGTCAAGCGCCCTCCACCCACTGCTCATGCACCGCACCGACGGTGTAGTCCGATGCGTCTGTGGTAATGGAGATGGGAGCCGTGGATGACGGATGCGCCAACAGGCCCGCCTGAGCCAGCACAGTCTTGACCTCCTTAAAAGCAACCTCAGCTTCCGCCCCCAGTCGATCTCCTTGATGGGGGCCTTTCCCTTCAAAGCCTCATACAGCGGCCGCATAATGTGGGCGGCCCGGGCGATGAAACGGTGGTAGAAAGTCACCATCCCCAGGAACTCACGGAGCGACCGGGCCGTGTGCGGGCGAGGAAACGCCGCAACAGCCTCAACCTTCGCCAGCAGGGGTGCTGCCCCGCCTTTGGTGACGTGGTGCCCGAGGAAGTCAATGTCAAACAGGCACTTTGCAGGGTTGATTATCAGCCCGTGTTGGCTGAGCCTTGTGAAAAGGGCTCGAAGGTGGGTCAGGTGTTCCTCCACCGAAGTGCTGGCGACGAGTATGTCGTCCAGGTAGACAATCACAAACGGTAAGTCCCGCAGCACCGAATCCATCAGGCGCTGGAACTTTTGAGCGGTATTCTTGAGCCCAAAAGGCATCCGCAGGAACTCGAACAAACCAAACGGCTTTATCACTGCCGTTTTGGGAATGTCCAGGGGATGCATGGGCACCTGGTGGTATCCACACACACCAGCGTACCCGCCAGGTGTGCTGAAAAGTCCTGAATGTGCGGCACCGGGTAGCGGTAGGGTGTCGTGGCGTCGTTGAGGCGGCGGTAATCCCCACATGGGCGCCAACCGCCGTTAGGCTTGGGAACGATGTGCAGAGGAGAGGCCCAAGGACTCACAGACCGGCGGATGATACCCAGGTGTTCCATGGTCGAAAACTCCGCCCTCGGATTTAACCACCGGGCCCTGGTGTAGACCGGGGGACCTTCGGTGGTAACGTGGTGCTCCACCCCATGCTTGGTGGTGAGCGCAGAGAAGGTGAGCAGCGTCAGGTCCGGCAATTCGGCCAACAGCCTGAGAAAACTGTCTGCCCCCGACAGCGAGCCTGACAGCCCGTTGTACGCCGCCTTGCCAAGCGTACACACCAGGGAGGAAAACGTCAAGGCATCAACCAAGCGTTTGTTTCTAACGTCCACAAGGAGTCCGTGAGCACATAAAAAATCTCCCCCGAGGAGGGGAAAAGAAATGTCTGCCGTCACAAAATCCCAGTTGAAACGCTGTCCTCCAATACATTAAGACATAGGCCTCACGTCGTAAGTGCGGATGGGGCCGACATTAGCTGTCGTCAACTGCGGTCCGTGTCCCCCTCGAGCGACGTCCTCCCTCGACGCAGGAACCACGCTCCGTTGGGCGCCCGTGTCACAAAGAAACCAGCTTCCCGAGACACTGTTGCTAACGAAGAGAAGCCTGCTCGTGTCGCCAACGCTCAGGGCCACTACCGAGCGCCGGCTCTCTCGTTTCCCGGAGGTTTGTAACGGCAGGGAGCGATGCACTTCTTCGCCTTAGCCCGGAACCGCGCGTGGTAAAAACACTCTCCTGTGTCCCCACGCCGGCTTAGCACCGCCACGGCCTGGCAAGTGGCGCAGGAACATCTCTACAAACAAAATCCGGGGATCTCCCCCCCCCCCAGCAGATTCAGCATCTTCTCCATGAGCTGGGATGGCTTTCTGTCTCCTAGGCCTTGGATCTCAAGAATCTGGCGAGCCCTCTCCTTAGCAGATAAGCTAAATGTCTCTTAAGCACACTGTCCCGAAGTTGACACACGAATATGGAATTGTGAATTTCGCACGAAGAATGGTTTCTCCATTCTTACCTACCCTACCTTTAAGTCAAAGTTGTAGAGCCGATGAAAGGGAGTCACAGGCGGTGTGTTCAGTATGGAACTCCACACTTTATTTTCCATTTTTAACAAGACAAGGTAAGTACATCTGCTCGTTGCTACTGTCAAGCTAGCATGAGTACCACAACACGGTACCCTCACTAACAGGTCCGTGTTGCAATACACAATATACCCAACGGTGAATTATGTCCCATAACGTGTCACCACAAAGTACTATTAGTACCCTGTAAGAATACTCCAGTACAAGATGAAGTACCCTACTGAATTTAAAATCTCACTTAAGTAAAAGTATAAACGTAATGTCACCATTATGTACAAAAAGTACTTAAAGTAAAGGTATAGTTTGAGAAGTAAAATATTCCCTGTGCATGCTATAACCTTTAATAATTATATGTGGAACTTGTAATACATACATAAATAAATAAATATTAATGTCTAAATAAAATATTTTTCAAAATCCCAAGGTAATATGTCCATAGCTGTATACAAATACCAGTTCATACAAAGTTCATACAAATATGAACTTTTTGAGAAGTTGGACAGCAAAGTGGAGGTAAAATAAGTAAACAAGTTTTAAAGTCCTGAAGACAACAGTGAGAATTAACTTGTTTACATGTGCTCAGGTACATTTAAAGGGCTCACAGTGCAAATTAAGATAATGTAACCAACCTGAGTATGTCATTTTAATTTGTCATCTATTGTTACTAAGCCATGTGAATGAGAACATTGAAATATTAGCTTAAAATTACAGGAAAGGACAAGGAAAAAAGTCTTCATTAGGCTGTGAGTCAGTAATAAAAACATCTGTATGTAAGCTTTTCTAATGCAACACGTTGTGACTCAACATGACTTCAGTGATTGATTTATTCATCTGAAGATGGCTTCCTGTTGAGATCAGACTGAAGTTTAGTAACACTTCTTTCTACATCCCCTCTCTAAGACTTATCTTTGAGGCTCAACTTCCTCTTGGTAGACCTCAGCTGATGTACTTTTGTGTTTCACTTCTGTTATTCAATTTGCAGAACTGGAAAACTTATTTTAAATGGAATAAGGTTTGCACAATGTAGGTGGTTTACAGAGTGTGGACATTCATTTTTCAGAGTAACTTGTACCCAAAGTCAGTCATAAACACTTTTAGTTTGCATACATTGAAAGTAAATTAATCAAACTTGTAACTTTAATTTCAATAAAGGTACACAAGGCTACTCTACCAATCCAATCCAATCCACTTTATTTATATAGCACATATTAAAAACAGAGGGTTTATCAAAGTGCTTTACAGAAAACATAACATTATAATAAAATATAATATTACAATAATAGATAAAAGGCACACATAAGAATAGATAAAAGGCATACATAAGAATAAATACAAGGCCTTAAAAGGCTATGGACAGACAATAAAAGCATAAAAATCGATAAAACAGCTCAAACTGACTCGAAAGCGAGGGAAAAGGGGTGGGTCTTCAGGCGGGACTTAAAAGTTTGAAGGGTGGGACAATTTGACATGGGGAGGCAGGTCGTTCCAGAGCCTGGGGGCCTGGGGGCTACCGCTGAGAAGGCTCGATCTCCCCTGGTCTTTTTCTTAGTTTTAGGGACTACTAGCAGCAGCTGATCAGCCGACCTCAAAGCCCTTGAGGGGGTGTACACCTTTAGGAGGTCGGAGATGTACTGAGGGGCCAGCCTATTAAGCGATTTAAAAGCAAACAATAAAATCTTAAAATCAACTCTAAAATGGACAGGAAGCCAGTGGAGGGAAGCCAGAATAGGTGTGATGTGTTCATGCTTACGTGTTCCTGTAAGCAGCCGAGCCGCAGCGTTTTGTACAAGCTGCAGGCGTGCCAGCGAGGTCTAATTTAGGCCGGCATAAAGTGCATTACAGTAATCTAGACACGTAGAAACAAAGGCATGAATTACACGCTCAAAGTCTAAAAAGGATAAAACCGGTTTAATTTTGGACAGGAGCCTCAGGTGATAAAAACTGGACTCAACCACAGAGTTGATCTGTTTATCCAATTTAAAAGCACTGTCGATTTTGATGCCTAGTGACCGTGGGTTTTGCATATGGTTGCAGCGAACCCAGGTCAATGGAAGGGACATCATCATTTGGTCCAAATACAATGACCTCCATTTTGCTCTCATTTATATTTAAAAAGTTTAGCGCCATCCAGGCCTTTATGTCATTAAGTATATATAGCAGTGACTTCATCCTGATGTAATGTACATGACTCTGGGGAGATAATGGCCTTTAATCAGGGCCGTTTCTTCCTATATGCGGACTATGCGGGGGCATAGGGCCTACTTTACAAGTTTAATTCATACACACAAAGATGAACACAATTAGTAGAAGCGGGAAGGCTGAAGCATAGCTTGTGGAAAGTAGCCCTCCCGTGCATCATCCTAATACAGCGGCATTATTGCGTCAAAAACGTATAGAAATTAAGGAGTACAAAGAAATAAAGAAAACAGGAGAAAAAATTAAATAAAAGTTAGGGCAGGAAAACAATAAATGCATATATAGTTATATATATTTACGAAAACTAGATATAGGGTCATTTTCTGCAGTTTCAACTATCTTTTTTTGGAAATTAAAATACTATATATACATAGGTACTTGGAAAATGAATAATAATAATAATAATAATAATAATAATAATAATATATGCATAATTGCATATAAACATTGTGAACACTTATTTTCAAGTGACTTTTTTTACATTCATATGTTCACGCTGTGGTTTGGAACTGCTTTTGAATGTTATTAGGCATTTTGTTATGGAAAATGTTGTGCACAATCAGTACTGTTTTAAGCTGTACTATCTCAACACATTTGAATAGATTGAGTTTTTTTAAATATGGGAGTTGTGTGTTCATATTTACCAACACCACAGGCTATTCGTAATACTTTTTTTTGGGATGTTATTATTTTTTGTAGATTTGTTGAGTACGTGTTTCCCCATATTTCGGAGCAGTAGTAAAGGTAAGGGAGAAATAGACTGTTATAAAGAGTATATTTTCTTCAAGAATGTTCTTAGTATGATACAAAATACCTATTGTTTTTGACAGTTTAGTCTGTACATAAAGTGGTGGGGCACAACAAACGTAGATGTCTATATATAAGCTTCTGCAGTGAGGTTCATGGCTGGTGAGGCTCTGGCACTGACTCTTCAGGTTTACAAATATTATATTTTGACCTAAATCAAAATATAATATTATTTTCAAAAGCTTTTTTTGTCTGATGCTTCGATTAATTTTAAACAGACAGTTCAACAGAAGGATACCCAAAAAATTGAATTTTCTCATTTAAATATTGAATTGTTCTCTCTTAGTAAGATCCCACTTTCAAGAAAATTGCGGTCTTACCTTGACTTGAAGATGAAGTCCATTTGCCTATCCTTCTGGACAAACATCTCTATTACTTTTTTGTAAAAGTCCTCCTTATCTTCTTGGAGTTTCAAGAGTCTATCATAAATCTAATCGATAGATTTTTGATTCGAAAATGATAAAAGTAGGGTAGACATGTGGATATTATCCGGCTGAACAAAACGTACATTTATCTAACAGCTACGTTTCCCACAGATCTTATTTTGAGCTATTTTCTAAAATCCTATGGAGAAATCTCATTGCTTTTTGTGGAGGGAAGCCATGCGCAGCTTACTTCCTGGTTTTAGGACGCATCTCTCTCGTCTCCACTTCACACACCACACTTTTCGCGGCACACGTACTTACAGCCAATCAGCTCTGAATTATGTGAGATGAAGTATGGTGGGGATGGCAGCACTTTGCCCCTATGGTCATTATTTTTTGGCCACACACATTAAATAGGAAAATACTCTGAGCATGCGCAGTGTAGTTTTTACAGTCACCATTGACTTAGACAGTCAGAGGGAGGGGCAGGATCGGATTTTGTCCCACATGGCTCTAAACAGCTCAATAGGCACACACTGTAGACATTCATTAGAAGAACACAGACTAAAACAGCAATGTACAGACGAATCAGATGATTAAATATGATCTTAAAATATATTTTATACAACATCTGAGGAAGATGAAAAATGCAATTAAACATTGTTGAGAAAATGCTGCATCTCTTGCATGTATTGACATAGAGGAGCCTTATTGTTTACCTTTTTAATATCATTTTTTGTAATTTTTAATTGCTTGGTTTTCGTGAAATTAGCCTGTTTTCCTATTAAAATGTAACAGATTGATGTATCTCCACAGATCATCTTAAAGGCTTCGGAATCCCCCCTATTGTAGTTAAAACGCTGTCAAAACTAGGGCCCCCAAACAGCATCTTGCATAGGGCCCCCAACAAGCTAGAAACGGCCCTGCCTTTAATATAAACAGCCGGTCCTGGTTCGGGCTGTCTCTGTTTATCAAACGTCTCCAAATATCATGCCTCACTGCCTCCTTCTGAAACTACAGTTGTGCCAAAAATGAATGATTTTTTTTTTTAAATTGATCATTTTAGTGTCCGTGATGTACCACGTTAGCCTTTTGAACATCCGAGTTATCATGAATTACAGAGCTATAGTTACATATGGTAAACGTACATTATGATTGTTAATGCACTGAAGGTATGCACGGAGAAACTGATGTCATGTTATGCAAAGATACTGTCATATCTCAAGGTCTGAAAGTTTCCACACATTTACATGTCTCATCTTGTCTGCACATCAGTAGTGTCATGGCCTGGCTCTCGGCCATAACAAAAAGCGTGGGAAGGACAAGAATATATAGGAACATATATTTATTAACAAGAACTCAATGTACACCAAAACTAACACAAAGGCAAGGCAAAAGTGTAAGCGAAAGTGGCTGCTCTCGCAGAACTCTGCCGAGAGAGCGATCGAGAGTCTGACTCAGGCCTTTTACTGCTCTGGTACCGGCAGCCAGGTGTCCTCAATCAATGCTGATAGACAAAAGGGAGAACATTAAAGGGCCACACACACACACATCAGGAGATAGCAAGGCAGAGGTCGTCACAGTAGCTCAAACAAAAGTCGTTACTGCTAACCTGACCACGCCCCAACTTCAAACATGCTGAGACAAGCTGAACGCTGACTATCTAGTTTTGTGTAGCAACTTCCCGTTAAACAATAGAGGTACTTTATTCAGATCAGAGCTTATTTACAGTATGAAGTGAAATGTCACTTATTTTTCTGTTGCCGTAGGCGCACTTTTGTACATTATCAAATATATTTCAACGTTTTAACCCTTTGTTTTCTAGATCTTTAAACAAAAATCCTGACATATCATAGCTTTTTTCAAAACCTGCCAATATTAATGTTTATAATTGACATATTAATAAACGATTTTATAATGATGTATAAAGCGTATATTGTAGCCATCTGTAACTGCTATGTTGGCTTTTATCAGCTTTATTCCTAATCAACTTTTGTATTTTACGTTATCCGTAATCTATATGCTATTCCGATATTCCTGCTTACGCATAATGCTTAATTGTCAAGATGGTTTTGACATACAAGGAGTTTTTGTTGGTGTATAATGCCACATACATAAACACACTGAGAGAAACTAAAACGAGGAAAAATTCTATTAAATGCTGCTGACAAATATTGAAAAAAAAGGAAAATATGTCAAAGAATGTTTAAAAAGAGACCAGAAACATAATGCAAAAAACTAAAATACAATAAAAACATAACAATTACTGTAAAAAAATAGATAATAATATGTGCAATGTTACAATTGACCTGATTTAAAGTGTAGGAGCTGTTGCAGTACCGTTTTGACTTATATATATTTATTTATCTGCACTTTGTTTGTGTCTGTAAGCTAAGAAATGCCCAAATATCCCTTAAATGTAATACACACTATTGATAAAACCTGTATTGTAGGTGCTTCTGGTATGTTTTTGGTGGACTGACATGCTCTGCTTCTCGTTTCTTCACACCAGGCAGGGGCCATTAAAATATTTGACTCCCTGATATGGAGTCCTCTGTCTGGGCGTATGTAGGGGGAAGGGAAGGGGGGATTGGGGGGGATTGGGGGGGGGGGGGGGGGGGGGGGCAGGCAGAGGAGACAAATAACCAATGTTCTGATTTAAAAAGAAAATGAGGTTACAGTTAAAAAATCTGGAGTATGAAGGGAGAGATGTGGTGTGGGAGAGAGGGAGAAAAGGTTAGTCATAGTTCTGCTGTCTGTGAACTTGAGATATATTTGACTTTTCGTCAGTAAAGGGAGGAAGGGATCACAGGAAGGAGATAAGGGAATCTGCTTCCTGACCACTACACATTCCTCCACCCGAATAATAAGAAAAACCTCAGGGCCGAGTACTCTCAGCTCCAATGCTTGAGGTACTTTTGACTTTTGACTTGAGTATTTCCATCGTCTGCTAATACCAGAGGTGAAAAGTACATTTACTTAAGTACTGTATAGTTCAATTTTGACATACTTGTACTTTACTTGAGTATTTACATGTTGTGCTACTTTGTACTTCTACTCCACTACATTTATTTCATACCTTAAAATACTTAACAGATTTTGATGAATGATGTGAAATATAATCAAGTGTTAAATCAGACTTTAGTTCCACCTGGAGTAAATTCACAAGCTACCCTGCAGTATACAAAGTCATTCAAACTAGCTGCACCTTTAACAGCATTGATAACACTTTAATGATCAATCATTATACAATACGATACGATATACTTTATTGTCCCTGTAAGGACATTTGTTCTGGACTCCGTCCTGCAGTTCAGCATACATGTACAAACATAGTGGACATTAAGAGACATACACATATCATCAGTCATACACCACAGACGCACATACTGACTGTAGACAGACATTGAATATAGTATAGTATTGTCATATTTCATTATATTCTAATGCACTCAGTTTCCAACATTATTATATTGTGTGTAAATATTGCCTTTATTTTTTATTTGTCACAATAGCCTCTTTTTAAATAGCTTTCATAATTGCACAGTGTATATGGCATCTCCTTTCAACGCTGCTTGTCTTTATGTTGTGTACTATTTTTATGAAGTATCTTTGATTCAGTGAGTCATGACTTCATGGGTAAATCCGGGGAACTTGGCACCGGGTCACTCCTCGGTCACTGACCGGAATTCCCCAAAAATGCTTGGCAGCCCTCCCTCTGCCTAGTTTCATTTTCTCATATCGTTGTCTGTCTTACAATAACGCGGCAGGAAACGACAGCAGTCTTCCGAGCCTTATAAAGCTCTGCCTCTCTGAATGATCAAACTAATAGCTGTCTCGGTTTACTATTTCATTCGTTACAGCTTTTACTTTCAATTTCACTCGCACTCGCACTCGCACTCGCGCTCGGTCTTTTGGACTTCACCCTTTTTTATTACCGGACACCTCATCTAGCGGAAATAATGTTTTTCTGTTACATATTTGTGGTGGTTTCTTTGATTAACTTTCTGCCAGACTTCCACGTTTCCAGTTGTGGTAAGTTTTTCAAACGTGTGCTTTTATAAATATGTTATTGTCGGTTAATCTCACGTAACACCTGTCATGTATTCTTTAATGATTCCTGATGTTTTAATGTTTGTCAAGAACACTTTGTGACTATGTCTGTGAAAAGTGCTTTATAAATACATTTGACTTACTTACTTCCAATGTGATACCTTGTATTATAAGAGGGCGTTTCACACAGACATCCTGTCAAATACAGAATAGTGGTTTGTTTGAAAAGCGATTTGTATTGTCATACAGCACTTTTGCACTATTGTATCTGATTTAGGGACAATGGTTTTCCAAACTGTGTTACTACTGTATATCCCAGTGAAGTAGTAAGAAGTTCAGCCTTGTCGATGTTTCCATCCTCTATTGCTTAGTGTAGGCTACAGTTCTTATGGAAATATGAAAATAAGTTGTATCTCGTTTTTAACAATTATGTTAAAGGTGGGGTAGGTAAGTTTGAGAAACCGGCTCGAGATACACTTGTTATATTCCATGGAATGCTCTTAACATCCCGATAGCAATGAATATCTTAAGTGCTTTGACAAAAAATCCATAAAAAAATTTCATCTGTAGAAGCCGTAATACTGTAAAAAGTACAACCAACCGATTGGATGGCCTACCTGCCTGTCAGCCTTCCTTCGGGGCACAAACTTATCTCGTGCCCTCATTGGTCATGTGCGCGTTCGTGTGTATTGGAGGAAGGGCTCTGTGAGGAAGTGGCAGATTTTCTCCGGTTGTGTATTTTCAAATTCTAGCGATCTCGAGTCGGTTTCTCAAACGTACCTTTAACTTCGGATTTATTGAATGAGCAAGTTTGATTGTATTGCTCATTTTAAATCAGGCTGCTGAGAACATTAGAACAACTACAACATGTACAATGAAAAAGCCTGAATGTGTTTGTGTACGGTTAGAGTCACGCTGTTTAAACTCTATATTGTGTTATTTGCTGTGTGTTACAGATTACAACTGTGCAGATAAACCTCAGTTCATTCCATCCAGACTGGTGGTGCAGTTTGGGAAGCCGGCTTCCGCCCACTGCTCCGTGTGTCAGCCTGGATGCAATGTCACTATATTTGATATTGAAATTCCTATTGGAAACAAGACAACAAATGGAACTGAGATTACATGGACGGTCAACGAAATGACTGAGTGGAGCATTTCTCCAATGTGCTATTATCACAATGACACTACTAATGTGCAGTGTTGCAGCGACCTGCCTATAACTGTCTACAGTGAGTCACAACAACTGTTTATATTCATCAATTATAATCTAACACAGTGGTGGGAAGTAAGTACATTTCCTTAGGTAATGTACACTTTTTCTACTTAAAATATTATCCTACTTTAATGCTTTTAATCCACTATGACTCGGTAGCCGATATGATACTTTTTACTCCTCCACAGTTATTGGTTACCAGTTACTTTGCAGGTTTGTATTATTGTTATGAATATAAATGAACTTTTCAATCATGATGGACTATCATCATGACAGTATATTACCGATATAGATAGATAGATTGATTCAACTTATTGTCATTACGTAGTACAGGTACCATGTAACGAAACGGTTTCTCTGCATTTGACCCATCCTAGTGTTAGGAGCAGTGTGCTGACATTATGTACGGCGCCCGGGGAGCCGTGTAGGGAACGGTGCCTTGCTCAAGGACACCTCGGTAGCACTTGGTCTTTCCGGGACTTGAACTGGTGACCTTCCAGTTGCCAAGCCAAGTCCCTATCGACTTCGCCACCACCGCCATGTCATTATATTTCCAGTAGGAGACCCTTCCTTCCGACTGACTATAAGTGATAAAAAGTCATTAAATGTAGCTACGTCTTTACCAGCTGCACCATTTAAATGATGACGGTGTCACTCATTATAATCAAATGACATGATATATTCATCTCAAAAAGGCCTTCTGCATAATAAGTGCTTTTTGATTCTTGTACTTTTGTACTTTTACAAAATGAATTCAATGCTTTTACTCGGGGGAGAATAAGTCTAAACTGTGGCATTAATACTTTCACTCATAAGTAAAACAATTTGTCCGGCTCTAAGCTAACATCTAACAAAGTGTAGGGGCTTTAATTATATTTCATGGAGATACTGAAGGTGTCCGTTTGTCTCCACAGAGCCTCCAGAGAATGTTTCCTTCAGCGTTCACCCTGGTGTGCCGATGTCTGAGGGTCAGCAGTTCACTCTGCAGTGTGAAGTACAGAAGGTTGCTCCTGTGGGAAACCTCAGAGTGACTTTCTACAGAGGACAGACGGCACTGGGTCTCACGCAGAGCAGCATCAACACAGATGAGAAACCAGTGAGCGAGGTCTTCACTTTGAACATCACCTCCACTAAAGAAGATGATGGAGTCCAGTTCTGGTGTGAAGCAAAGCTGGAGCTGGGAGCTGACGGACCACAGCCTCCTCCAGTGGTGGGGTCAGAGAAACTCACTGCTGCAGTCCTCTGTGAGTCTGACCAGATCATTTAAACACCTCAAAGAGGCCCTATTCTGCGTGTAGGGGTGTTCCTTTCCTCACTGATATATAGCTTTGTGTGCATTCGTCTCCTTGAAACGCCTCCATTAGACTCCTTTGTTTACTTCTGTAACATAAAAACATCGCTATGTAACCGTTAGGAAAATATCGCTCGTCACCGGCTTGAGCTTCAATACTCAGTCTTCACACACAGAGCATTTAGTTCCTGAACAGTGTCCTTCACATGCTGATATCCAAGAGAGGGACTTGCACAGTCACAAGATGGAGGAATACCGGTTCAAAGCGGTATTCAATGTTTACTTCAGATTAGCTCCACGTCAGAAATGAGCATGATAGTCATACGTCTATCTCCATAGAAGCTGAATCATCATGTTCATCACATAGCTATCATGTGCCTAAAACAGTCCTGATGCTCTTCGAGGTAATCATAATTCCTGTTACGTACAGCTACGTAGGTCCTATACTGGGCTCTGGTTTCAGACAGAGGGTGAAAAGAGGTGCTGCAGCACAGGCAGTATGAGAAGAATAAAGAGCTTTTTGAACATTAAAGCATGGAGACATGTCCCAGTAGAGCAGGGGTGTCAAACTCAATTTCACCACGGGCCACATCAGCATTATGGTTGCACTCAAAGGGCCGGTTGTAACTTTAAGACTATATAAAAATACATATATAAATATATCATATATATAAAATAATGTATTATATTACATCATTGCCTCTGCATTGGATTATCATCGGATAGGGTAATAACTTCATAATTAACTACGTCTGAAAGCAGAAGTATTTTCAGTGCGTATGTCCCAAAATGATTTAAAAAGAAAAGCCAAATTCTGGAGAAAAAAGAAATAGAAGTGACATTTTGAAATAAAAATCTAATTCTGAGAAAAAGGAATTCTATGAAAAAATGCATATTTTGAAGAAAAAAAGGCAAATTCTGAGAAAAAAAGTCATATTTGAGATGCATTGTGGGACATGTAGTTTATGGGCAACGTGCTTCTGTAGCATGTAACCGTATAATAAACATATTATATTCTTTGCAAGCTCTTGTGGGGCCACATAAAATGAAGTCGCGGGCCGAATGTGGCCCCCGGGCCTTGAGTTTGACACCCCTGCAGTAGAGGAACAGAATACAAATATGAACCTGGAAATGAGCAGAATGTGTCCCCTTTAACACCATCTTGAAGGTTGGCCTCTTCTGCAGTGATGGAAGTGTTCGTGATCTTTAACTCAGAGAGGCTCATATCTATAGCGGCTCTAGGAAGTCCAAAAAAAGGCGAGAGGAGCTAAACACAGGAACTTAAACAAAACGGCTCCCATCCTTCCGTTCACTTGACAATTTATTATAAACAAGCACAAAAATATAGTACCAACAGTTGAGGTGAGATGGCGATTGTGACTGCGGTGAAATTGCGATAGAAAATGTGGGTAAAAGTTGCAGCAGAATAGAGACCTTGCATATGACTGCTCAAATACAATTATAATTGCAATGGATCACATGCAAAAGAAAAATAATGAGATTCAACCACTTGTTTTTAAGACACAGCTTCATACATTGGGGGTATTTTCAGACATGTTGAGGCACTTTCATTAACTCTTGTGTTTTTTATGCTTAAATGTTAGGTTTTAAAGTAACTAGTAACTAGCTATAGGATACATCAAGGGAAGTTAAAAAGAAAATGTGTTTTTCTTTGGGATTATTCACCAAGGTATAAGCGAAACAGGGTCTTCAGTGTGCGATGGAATATATGGAGACTCTCATCTGTCCTGTTATCAGTGGGAAGCTCGTTCCACCATTTTGGAGCCAGGATAGCAAAAAGGCGTGTCTTTGTTGAGGTTTACCTGGTTCCACTTCACAGAGAGGGAGCAGCAAGCCGATTGGCAGATGCAGAGAGAAGTGCACGTGTTGGAGTGTATGCTTTGATCATGTCTTGGATGTAGGATGGACCAGGTCCCTTTTAGATGGACCAGGTCCATTTTAGATGGATAGATACACCTTTTTTTGCTCCCGATCCGATTCCGATCATTTGATTTTGACAATCTGCCGATAACGATTTTTCCCGATCCGATCTTTATGCAATGCATTAAGAGAAAAAAAAGGTAACAGATAACGGCTGGTCATCCAACGCGATGAATTCAGCTATCTTGGCTGTTATTGTGTTGGCCTTGTCACTGTTCTGGGGCAGTTTCTCTTTCCTTTTGAAAGTCTCTGAAAGTGTCGGTTGTTTCAGTGCCGTTACCTGAGTGGCCGCTGTGTACTCGTCGTGTTGTTGTTGGTGTTTGTTTCTCAGGTGGCGTATTAGATTGGTCGTGTTGAACGTAGCTCTGTTCTTTCCACCACGCGGAACCTCTGCCTTGCAAACATTGCATCTGGCTGTTACACTGCCTTCGCTTTCAATTTTATAATACTTCCAAACTCCTGACATTTTCTCCGTCCCAACTCCCGAGTCACCAGCTGAACGTAACCTCTCGTTAGCTTACTGCTACTATTAGACACTGCGCCCACTCTGTTGCCAGATTTCAGAGGAAGAAGCAACCAGGTCTGAAAACAAGCCCAAAGAAAGCAACACATAGATGATCTTGTGTAATTTTAAACCAAAACTAAGTCCTCAGGATGACTTTAAGACGTGAACATGGTCATTTTTGTTTTGTAACATTAAATACAAAAAAAAAATTTATTAAAAAAAAAAAAAAAAAAAAATCCCGATCCCTGAATTTTTTTTCTCCCGATCCACGATTTTTTGAAAATCACGTGATCGGCTCCGATCCCCGATCACGTGATCGGATCGGGACATCTCTAATAGATACCGTAGATCAGGGGTGTCCAAACTACGGCCCGGGGGCCAAATGCGGCCTGCGGGCCATTTTGAATCGGCCCTCAGCAAATTCAGAAAGTATAATGTAATGGCCCACAAATGAAACTCGTGCTTTTCTTATATTGTACTTCTTAAATATATATATATATGTTGAAAACATTTTCTAACAAAGCTTAGTTGATAAAAGAAGAACAATAACTTATTTACATAATAAGCTTGAAATAGACCCTTCATATTTCCCCTTATGATAATCAATCTGAGGCGTCTGTTTTAAGGGATGAGCTGCCAACAAGATAACTGAAACCCTATAGAGAGCTGTGATGTAGGCTGTTTTGTGAAGCGTATTCATGTGTTGAGCCTAATTGACCTTTGCTAACTTATAACTTAACTTACGAGGCAATATACCTGACCTCTATAAGTGGCCCAGCCCTTCGTATATTTTTCTGTATGTTGCATTCGGTGAAAGAAGTTTGGACACCCCTGCCGTAGATAGATATATACTTATATATTACAGCATGGTAGGCCAGTACAGTTGTCTTGAAGCGTATTCTGGCAGCCAGTGGAGGGAGCGAAGAAGCGGCGTAGTGTTGGAGAACGTTTTCCTTTGAATTGTAGTGGAGATGAGGTATGAAGTGGCATGAAAGGAAGTCAGATTTTCACTTCAGTGCAACACTTTAGTAAACGTACTTGGGTCATTTTCAGCCTTATTACTGTCATCTAAACAAAAACATAGTGGTTTAAGGGAACCAGAAATTCTAACTTATTTTTAGGTTTAAGGACTCATTCCTGCACGACTCGCTAATGTGTGTATATTCTCATATTTGTGCCCATTTTACTGTAATGACGTGTTGTATTTCTTCCTCCTCAATCCACTCACAGATAAGCCTCAGCGAGAGGTATCCATAACTCCGGATCTGATCATCATCCCAGAAGGAAACCCTTTGAAGCTGAACTGCTCGTCGGTGGGAAACCCCCCACCATCGTATGAATGGACGCCCCCATCAAGAATCACTTCCCCCTCCAATGGCAGCGTCTTCTTCATCAACTCTATAACTCATAAAGATGAAGGGTCGTACACCTGTTACGTCAGCAATGAAAAAGGATCAATCACTGTTCAGTTTGACGTGAAGGTCAAAGGTGAGTTCAAACATCTTTTTTTATTTAGTACATACAAAAGATGCACAGGACATGACAGTGAGAGGAAAGGACAAAACCATATTTATATTTAATGTAAAATGCTATTTCTTGCACACTTAATGTAAATTGCCCTTCATAGTGTATATTTGACAGATAACAAAAGGCGCGTTCACACTGCAGTACTTTTCCCACTTTAGTTACGATATAGTTCCGAAATGTTGCGTTCACACCAAAAAGAGCCGGCACTAAAATTAGTTCATGAGAACCTTTTCACCCCCTTTTCCGTCCCTGCTATGCGGCTTTCACACCAGCGCTTTTCAGTTTCTAGCTCCGAGCGGGAGCTTTTCTGGTTCAGCTCCAGTTTCCCTTTTCAGCTCCCGCTCTGTGCACACCGCCCACTGGCGCCCCAGAGCTGCCCTTGCTGCGTCATGACGTCACCGTTTACATCGCTGATTTGCTCCCCAACGGCAGCTCACAACAACAACAACAACAACAACAACAACTGCGTCGGGTCGATGATCGTGTTGCTTTTAATCACACGAAGCCAGAATAAATTGAATAACGACTTCTCCAACCTTATACTTTTCTCCAGAGTGCCGTGGTTCATTGTTTATTAATGTGTTTCTGCAGCATTTACCGACCGCTGCAGTGCTGGCTGCTCTTCCACGGAGTTTATTCACTGCGGTCAAGCCAGCCTCCACTTGGGAAAACACAGTCAAGCCAGCCCGCACATGATATTGGGGTGCGCGAATATTAGAAGCATTACGGTAAAATCCCAGCGCTTATTCGGTCAATAACAAAAGCACCTATAAAAACAAACCAAACATATTAAATTAAGAAATATGTACTATATAATGTGATCAATAATTATTTAAAACAAACTACGTATAACTACCACGAGTAAATGTAAAATGTAAGGAGTTTCAAAATAAAAGTCCTTTGAAATCTCATATATGAGCTATCAGCCCTGTGTTTAGATAAGAATAAAACGAAATCTCTCCCTGATGCAAGACTCATCTCACTGCAGGGTGATAGAAGGACAGCCCATCTACTCACCCAGAAAAAATCAGGACATTCTGATGTGGAGTTTCAAAATAAAAGACCTTTGAAATCCCATATATGAGCTATCAGCCCCGTGTTTAGATAAGAATAAAACGAAATCTCTCCCTGATGCAAGACTCATCTCACTGCAGGGTGATAGAAGGACAGCCCATCTACTCACCCAGAAAAAATCAGGACATTCTGATGTGGAGTTTCAAAATAAAAGACCTTTGAAATCCCATATATGAGCTATCAGCCCCGTGTTTAGATAAGAATAAAACGAAATCTCTCCCTGATGCAAGACTCATCTCACTGCAGGGTGATAGAAGGACACCCCATCTACTCACCCAGAAAAAATCAGGACATTCTGATGTGGAGTTTCACAATAAAAGACCTTTGAAATCCCATATATGAGCTATCAGCCCCGTGTTTAGATAAGAATAAAACGAAATCTCTCCCTGATGCAAGACTCATCTCACTGCAGGGTGATAGAAGGACAGCCCATCTACTCACCCAGAAAAAATCAGGACATTCTGATGTGGAGTTTCAAAATAAAAGACCTTTGAAATCCCATATATGAGCTATCAGCCCTGTGTTTAGATAAGAATACAACGAAATCTCTCCCTGATGCAAGACTCATCTCACTGCAGAGTGATAGAAGGACAGCCCATCTACTCACCCAGAAAAAATCAGGACATTCTGATGTGGAGTTTCAAAATAAAAGACCTTTGAAATCCCATATATGAGCTATCAGCCCTGTGTTTAGATAAGAATAAAACAAAATCTCTCCCTGATGCAAGACTCATCTCACTGCAGGGTGATAGAAGGACAGCCCATCTACTCACCCAGAAAAAATCAGGACATTCTGATGTGGAGTTTCAAAATAAAAGACCTTTGAAATCCCATATATGAGCTATCAGCCCTGTGTTTAGATAAGAATACAACGAAATCTATCCCTGATCCAAGACTCATCTCACTGCAGGGTGATAGAAGGACACCCCATCTACTCACCCAGAAAAAATCAGGACATTCTGATGTGGAGTTTCACAATAAAAGACCTTTGAAATCCCATATATGAGCTATCAGCCAACCAAATGCAAACTTTAGCACCACATATTCATTCACACTTCATTCATAATACTAGATTGTTTGACCACATATTTTATGGGCTATGCTCTGTACATAGAGGAATGTCCTGATTTTTTCTGGGTGAGTAGATGGGCTGTCCTTCTATCACCCTGCAGTGAGATGAGTCTTGCATCAGGGAGAGATTTCGTTTTATTCTTATTTAAACACAGGGCTGATAGCTCATATATGGGATTTCAAAGGTCTTTTATTTTGAAACTCCACATCAGAATGTCCTGATTTCTTCTGGGTGAGTAGATGGGCTGTCCTTCTATCACCCTGCAGTGAGATGAGTCTTGCATCAGGGAGAGATTTCGTTTTATTCTTATCTAAACACGGGGCTGATAGCTCATATATGGGATTTCAAAGGTCTTTTATTTTGAAACTCCACATCAGAATGTCCTGATTTTTTCTGGGTGAGTAGATGGGCTGTCCTTCTATCACCCTGCAGTGAGATGAGTCTTGCATCAGGGAGAGATTTCGTTTTATTCTTATCTAAACACAGGGCTGATAGCTCATATATGAGATTTCAAAGGACTTTTATTTTGAAACTCCTTAAATTTTACATTTACTCGTGGTAGTTTGTTTTAAATAATTATTGATCACATTATATAGTACATATTTCTTAATTTAATATGTTTGGTGCTTTTGATATTGACCGAGTAAGAGCTGGGATTTTACCGTAATGCTTCTAATATTCGCGCACCCCAATATCACGTGCGGGCTGGCTGGCTTGACTGTGTTTTCCCAAGTGGAGGCTGGCTTGACCGCAGTGTTTATTCTCCCGTTAGCTCCCGGTTAGCTCACACTGCAGCGGCCGCTCTAAAGTATTCACTGTCCCACTCACACAAGCAGCTGATGCATATCCCCAGTTTCCCTTAGCCTAAGTGAATGTGTGTCAGTCTGAATTGACACTGTTTGGTATCACAACGCTGTTATGAAAGTGTCTCTGGTATAAAACGGGTGATGTTAGCATAGCAACCGAAGCTAAACTGACTACTTGCATCCGATAGCTGCAATAATACAAAACAACACGTCTGCCTCTCTCCACAATGATCGATAACAGCGAACGGATGGTCAAAGTAAGGTACAAATAAACAGAATCACACGAAGCCTGGTTAGTGTTGCCTGACTTTATAAAGTGTGTTTATAGGCACTACTGCTTGTAGGCAGGCATAACAGTCGACCCATGGGAAGTGGGTTTAGTTTCCTGCACGCCTCGACGTAAGAGAGACGTAAGCGACGTCACCTCTTAGCTCCAAAGCTCTTGCCTCTGGACCGACAATTTTTTGGAGCTGGAAATGAAGCGGATTCCGGAGCTAAGAGCCGTCGCAGCTCCGGTGTGAACAGGAAAACCCAGCGCTTTTCAGGCTCTAGCTCCGAGCCGGAGCTGAAAAGGCGCTGGTGTGAAAGGGGCACTAGAGAGCAGGGACTTTCGTGGGAGAAAAAGGTTCCTGTGTCTGATTGGCTGGGTGGATTGCAAACCACGCCCCGTAAAACTCCAAAAAAGATTTGTGAAGCCGCCATTTTATTATCCTCGCATTAGCATTATTAGCATTAGCATTAGCCCAGCGCAGAAACGCAGAGAGACTATCTTATGGCAACACAAAATAAAACATGGGAGCGGTGGAGATGAGGAGGTGTCGGCGTTCTGGCGATTTACTAGGAAGGCTTCAGTAGAAGCCAGTCCCCAACTCCGGGGACTTCCGGCCGGGGACTTTGGGCGGCAGTATACGACGTGAAGTGGTTTGCGGCCTGCCAGTAAACCCAAAGCAGAAGAAGAAGAAGTGACGTCAGCGGCTTCATTTGCCTAATCCACCCTCAGGGACTTTTTCCGGTGTGAACGCGATCTGTACTTAGTTAATGCGAACTAAAGAGTTCGCATGAACTAAGTTCTCATGAACCTTTGTGGGAAAAGTACTGCGGTGTGAAAGCGCCAAATCGTTCACTGTCAATATGTATATATTTTACTTTTCATGTAAACTGATGCATGTTAAATATATAAAACGATCAGATTAACCTTTAATTAATTTTATAAACAGCAATAAAAAATAAAATAAAGAACATAATAATATTAATAATGAGGATAATATTACTTTTATTAAAAATAATAAGAATCATTATCATAATATAATAATACTATTAATAATGTGGATAGTCCTTTATTGTAAATAAAAAAATTAACAAAAACAAAATTAATAAAATAATAATACTAAAAATAACAAAGAATAATAATAATACTAAAAATATATATAATAATAAAAACAAATATAATAATAATTATAATATCACTAGCACGTTTATTTATTAAGGACATTCCCCTGTCAGCTGACATGTTTGTTCAAGTTGAGTTTTAAGTAAAGTCTTCAGGGTTATAACTGTTACTGAATATTAATAAGGTGGATAGTCAGTTTCTCATTTAGCATTTTGGAGCAGCCCAAAAGCTGACAAAAGGCTGAAAAGATAAGTACACATTCCCTCCAGTCAGCTGGCTTTAACGTGGTTGTTGTTCAAGTTGAGTGTTAAGTAAAGTCTTCAGGGTTATAACTGTCGCTGTAAAGTAACCTCAAAGTCGCTCTCAGTGTTACTTTCTCACAGCAGTGGAGAGTGTACTCTAACCCACGTGACATGAGAAAGGAAGTTCATTGTTACTATTTTGGTATTTAGCCTGACCTTTTATTTTCTCTGTTCCTTTCTTCTCTACCCGTCTCTCCACAGCCGACAACCGCATACTCATCGTAGGTCTGGTGGTAGCCGCTGTTCTTCTGGCTGTCATTGTGGGGGTGGCTGTATTTATCAGTTACCATAGATACTATAAAGTGGGAGCGTACAACCTGCTGTGGGATCGTATTCGTTTACACACAACACACAGTTCTATTCCCACTGCTGAGTAAGTCTGCTGGAGACCATGGTTGCAGTCGAATAGTCCAAAAATCAGCTTCTATCGTCTTTTCCTATCCATTATTCCTTGACCTCTGTGTGAAACGTCACGGGGTTAAGGGATAGTGGATAGAAGAATTAAAAAGGACTTCGGAAAAGAGACTGCGGTGCTTTGAGAATCCGACTTTCACTATCCGACGTATTTATGATGCGCCATGCGGACGTCATGAATGTGTGTCTGCTGCTGTGGGGAAACTACAGTTTTCTATACAGCGGACTACAACATGGATGTAGAATAAGAACAATGGACTACTGTATTTTATGAATGTGGACAACAGTGAAACATATATTCTTCATGAACAAGGTTGGAATTGTAATAAAAAAGTGAAGTGAAACTTATGCTCGTCACCCTCACCCTCCGGTCCACACGTGTTAATCCACATGAATCCCAATACGTATGATTGTATGAAAAGATCTTAAAATAAATGCAAATGTATTTATTATAAACGTTAGTCCTTAACATCTATCACTGTGTATATCACCATTAAAACATCTTAAAAAAGTTTAAGAAACCCCACACAGCTCAGTAAACACTGTGAAATGTTGACTTTATTTTCAGTAAAAAAGCAACGTTTATATTTCTCTTTGATTATAATACTGTTGAACGTTCAAAACAAAGCACTTTGGCAAGTTGCCACATAAGTTGTAAAATGCTTAATAAGTACCGTAACTTTCATGATACTAATTTCTCGGTCATAATCGGTTGTTTACGTGAACGACCGAATGTTGTATCACGGTAAATGTTGCGGCCGCAAGGCATTGTGGGGCAGCATTTTCTCCTCTACCTTCGTAAAGGAAGGTCCAGTGTTTCCTAAGCTAAAGGAGGTTAAAGGAAGCTTCAAAGCTCCTTTCCTATCATCTAGAGAATCCGAACAGCTCTTATCATGGCTGCCACTGAAGTACTTCTGGGTCATTTCACTCCGTTAGGAAGGTTCCTAAGCTAAACTGACAATTCAACCGCAACCCATGAAAAAATTGTAAACATGTTAAAACAACAAAAGGGGTTTTAAGTCCAATTTGGAATTTTGTGTGTGTGTGGGCAGATGAGGCGAGTTATGGTGGGTGCAAAAACTGTATAATAAAGAACAGCTAACTGGATCTTTGATAAGAAAGTGAATGGTTTGTTTAAACATGTAAATAAATGACTCTTTTTAGAATTAGATGTATTCCTGTGTCTTTAATGGATGATTTATTGCATTTTACTTGACAAATACATGGAACTGGAGTGTTAAAACAGCACACGTATGTAACACCACATGTTCTTCCTTTTATTATCTCATTATGTTAACTAAAGGATATCAGAAACCTATTTTGAGATTTCCAACGGACTGATCTGCTGACATGATGACTAAGTCTTACAGTGTGACACAATGGAAAGTAGGGTAAACCCCAAAACTGCTAGGGGAAATGAAAAAACCTAATTATTAATTTCCTGTTTATAAGATTGTTCATCGCTCTGTTAGCCAGACTACTTCAGGACAAACGGGAAACGCCAGGAGTTTTTGTTTAGGGTGGAGTACCTGAATGCATTTCCCTTTCACTCTTTACCTCTCCTAAGTTAAAAAACGTGGAGAAAGTAAAAGGAAAGGAAAAGGACATTCTATTTTGATCACTTATGATAGAGAAACTACTGATCAAGAAGCCTTGGCATAGCTGATAAAACCCACCTCAAAAATATGTTTTACAGATTTACAAAATAGATATTCCTTTCATTAATATTAGACTGGAAAGAAAGCAGCTCCATTTGTGTCTCCGATAGTCTTGTGTACAACGAACCTAATGACAGATTTTCTATTTTTGCAAACTATCATTGAATATTGTGGGAATGTTAACAATGTGATCACTTCCCAAACACTTCCAGAGGAAAAACCTGTGCATCCTGGCCTGTAACTCCTGACCATTGCTTCCATGTTTATGTTGGCAAGCTTTTTTGTCGTTTGTGTGTCATTAACTTGACCCTGGAGCCTGTCAACGCACACACAACTGGATGTAGAAAGTGAAACCTTTGGCAAAACAGACAAAACATGGGATGGGAGTCCCTCTGCTGTGACACATCCTCATTAATGCTCATTTTTATGGGCCAAATGTTTATAGCTGCTGTCTGTGCATTTGTATTTGAAAAAAGCTGTAAATGTATATCTATATCATTGGTAATATGGGACATTGCGCACAATAAGTACTTTTGGAACATTAAGTATATTTTGAAGCCAATACTTTTGAAGTTTTATTTGAGTAAGATTTTGATTGCAGGACTTTTACTTGAGTATTTTTTACACTTGAGTATTGCTACTTTACTCAAGAACAAATCTGAGTACTTCTTCCACTATGTAAATATATATATAATTGTTTTTATTCAAGAAATAAGATCAAACATTATATACACACACATTGAAATCAGGGGTACATGTACACATTATAATACAAACATAATAATAAAAACAATTACAAAGAAATAAAGAAAGAGATATTAAGAATCAAGAAAATAGTGAAACAAAATTTTTTTCAAGTAAAACTATTTATCAAATACCCATTTTGTTTTAATTGCCTTCTTATTCTTTTGTAATTAGGTGCCATATTTTTGTAACTAAGTTAAAATGTGGAATACATTTCTTCTTCAATAAATAACCCTCCGACGCGCTGACGTCATGACGTGATTGATTGGATAAGAGGGGATCTTTGTAACCGGCTCGCCTCGCTAAGAGGATTTACAAACTATTGATTTCTGTCCTATTTGCTGCCGCCATGTCGGTGTAAAGTCCCAGCAAAACCTCTACTTCACCGTGAACAGAAAGTGAAAACCTGTGGAGGAAACAGCAGAAAGAGCCGTAAGATGAGCACCGGAGCGGGGATTGATTACAGTGCCTGGGATCACGTGTACATCTCGGACGATGAAGACGTGACCAGTCCGCACGTGGACACACAGAGCCTGTTCAGGATGAGACACCGGGTCAGAAACTGTAGTAACTGTGGTGTTTGGAGTCTGATAGGTTAGTTTCACCAGTAGAAGTGAATTAACTTGGTTAGTTTCATCAGTAGAAGTGACTTATGAGTAGTACACATCCACCAGAGGAGCCCATACACACTGAGAGGAGACCAACAGGTGTACAGGAGTCTGTGAAGCTTGATAAAGACTACAGCATCAGTGGTGGAATAATATAACAAAGTAAATGTATTCAAGTACTGTGCTTAAGTACTATTTTTACATACTTCAGTTTCCATTTTATGCTACTTGTAATTTTACTCCACACATTTTGGAGGCTAGTATGGTGCTTTTTACTCTACTACATGGCTTAACAGAACATGTGAAACAAAAGACATGTATTAAATGTGCACCTGACATCTTCAAAGGTGTATAGTATAAAGCCAAAAACACTAGAAAAGGGACTGAAACTATGAAGAATGTCTAGCTGTGACTTCTATGGAAGCCCATTTCCGCCACTGTGATAGACATAACATCATGTAGTTCATAATGGTAGTTCTCATACTGTATAGTCTATGACACATCATGAGGGTTGTGTCTGCACAGCCAAGGCATTGTCACACCAACAGAGATGGTCTTTCACCGGGGGTTTCAGGTGGCACGTTGTTCGCCTGTACTGCACACCCGGCATTTTCACTAACATCGCAGAAAATTGAGAACGTTGAGCTTTAAAGATATTGTTTTTTTTCCTCACAGAGGTAAGAAGATAAAATGTTAACTACTCACAATTCAAAGTCAGCCTGTGTCCTTGCAAAGATGTGTGTAGAAATGTTCTTGACATTTCCAAAGACCTGTCTGTTGTTTCATTCTGTTGACTTGCAAGATCTTTTGTTTCAATTAGATGCATGGCATGAAACAAGAATCAGGCTCTTGGTAAACACATTAACGTAAATCAGTCATTCCCGACCTTTGGGGCTTGTGACCCCTTCAGATGTGCTGATGTGAACTGTTGCCAACAGTGCTTTCATTTACATGTTCTATCTGTATTCCTAATCTGTTAATTGCCTGAACCACAACCCTACAGATTATGTTACTCTCCCTCAGGGTCCAAACCGCTTTACATAAACATCGATAATGAGGCGTAACATTACAGGTTGCTTGACATTAAATACATGAATTACAGGAACAAGTATGGCTGCTAACTGCATTGGTCAAGCTCAGTGTGTATGGCTCTGGGTCTGTGTGACTAATGAGTTTAGGGCTGTCACATGACTCGCTCAGAGAAAGGTCTAGAGGGATTTGTAGTTTCCAGTCTTTTCCTCCACTTCCTTTGTTTATGAATCTGATATATGTACAGAATCAGTTAGAAAGTTACAATAGAAACTGGCTATGTTTTTGGCTGGTACTCTTGTATCATTTAACTAAAATCAATGAGGTTAAACAATGAATTCTGACTGATGCAGTTAAAGATTACGTTTTGGTTTAAGGTTGTTTGAGGTCCTAATTCATAAGCACTAGAGACCTTAGTTGTGTTAATAACTATGGCAACAACAGCTCAAAGTGTTACAGCCAGTTACAACTAATACCTGAAATCATACCTGCTGTGATTGCCTGATGGTCTTTTTAATTTCCTACCCGAGATCAAAGTTTTCAGTTCTAAATGTACCTAAAGTAATGCATAAGTATAATATATAATAATATACAAGTTACAGGGGTTGTTTCTGCATCTAGTACTTGTAATACTTTAGGTCGATTTGGCTCATACTTACTTTCAGACAAGTAGCATTTTCATTTCACTTTTTTTAACAATATCCTTCAATTCCTAAAAAGAAACTGACAGGAGTACAAGTAAGAAAGGCTAAGCAATGTACTGCTTTTGGATGGGAGTAGTACCTCCATAAATATAAATATCTGTTTCAAATGGACATTGTATTTAAATATTTGTATAGCTTTGCTGAACTAAAGTCATTATTTACGCTCTTTTAAAAGCAACCAGACTCCATTGACAATTCAATTATTTTAGTGTACTGTTTTTACATTTACTGGTTTGTTATTGTGTGACTTTGGTGATTCTGAATTGACCAAAGTCGCACAATAATACAAAGTTACCAACCCATGCAGCAGTAGACCTGCAACTCCTGTTTTCTACGAGGTAAACTCACTCGGATATTGATTTTATTTAGATCGCTTAAACACGTGTTGCTGCTGCCTCTGCCACAGAATGATATTGTTTAGTTTCCATGCCCTTTCTTCTGTATGCTTCTCTAGACTTGGTGCATGTGTTGGGTTCAGAAATCCAGAAAAGACAGACAACTTTTAAGTTTAACTATTTATTGTAAAGAGAGCAAAATATATATATCAATTGGCCAAGGACTCATCACGTCACAGAATTCACAGAGAGCAAAGCTGTAATCTGTAACCACCATATCCGTAAAGAGCCTCGAACTTCGTGCAACAATACATTTTATTACACAGGTCGTTGCCCGTACATTTATGATTGGTCAAGACTAGCTGAAGAGATACCACGGTTTAGACTTGGTTCTCTGGTTGGTGCGCAGACTCAGATAAAGTCTCTTGGCAGCACGACCGTCCAATCAGCATTCGGCCGGCCTGTGGAAGTCCGTCCCTACTCTGGCACCATCATACTAATTTGTTTTCGCTAACGTTCCTTCAGATATATTGGAAAACCATAATGTTGCTTCCTAGCTGTTCGTGGGAGCGCGGCTCCCAAGGCCGGTGCGATGTGCTGTTCTGACTACCTCTTTGTATTCGCTCAGTCTCTGCACCTGACCTTTTTACTTTCAATATTGCAAGCTAAGCACTTTCTCATGTGACTTTTCCCTTCGTTCCTATCCTCCCCATCAAAACTTGGGGGGGGGGGGGGTGATTGAGTCTATTTAATCCAAAGTCACAGCCACATAAATGAGCACAATAAGCTTATAATGTAATAATAAGAATCAGTCTTTCTAATGTTATCTAAAAATAGCCTCAACAAATGCTAACGGTCATCCACTGTATGAAAGCTTGACTATGGATAAGTACCTCATACAATCACATCTAAGAACATCTGAACCTTCCAATTACTGTATTTCATTGTCCAACTACAGGCAAGTATTTGAAAGCCGTCTTCCACATCAGACACAGATTCATTATTGTTTTTTTAATAAAAGAAAGTGCTCAAAGCAGAATGAAGCTCTTGGGAGTTCTCTGTCATGTCTCATGTACATTGGTTATATATCCGCTGCTCTAGTTTTCTTCCAATTTCCTTTGTAGCCTCTTCTACCGACCTGATCCCCTTCATCCTCCCCTCGACTCCCACCCCCTGTGTCTTCTTGTGGTTCTTTTCCCATTTATTCTCATCTTCTGTGGCCTTCCTAAAACAGGCCCGGCTGGAGAGGATGGTGGCGTTTCAGCAGAGAGGGGAAGAGCTGGAGAATAACATCTCAGAGTGCAAGAGGTTATTAGAGGCAGGCCAGGGACGACTCAAAGAGCTGGAGGACGGAAAGAAAGAGGGGGATGAGGATGAGGATGAAGAGAGAGAGGCTGAGCTGAAGAAAGTCCAGGCCGAGGTGAAAATACTGAAGAAGGATGAGAAGTCGTTTCAGAAAATGATCGAAGAATACCGGCGAGAAGAAAATAAACAGCCCTGGGATGTTGACAGTATCAGCAAAGACGGTTTCAGCAAGGTGCGGGTTTGCAAGATTTTCCAGAGGTGGGAAGTAGTGGAGTACAAATACTTTGTTACTGTCCTTAAGTACATTTTCTGGTATCAGTACTTTACTCCACTACTTATTTTTCTGACGACTTTTTACTTTTACTTCTTACATGTTGAACACAAATACCTGTACTTTCTACTTCTTACATGTTGAACACAAATACCTGTACTTTCTACGTCTTACATGTTGAACTCAAATACCTGAACTTTCTACTTCTTACATTTTGAACTCAAATACCTGTACTTTCTACTTCTTACATGTTGAACTCAAATACCTGTACTTTCTACTTCTCTCATTTCCCAAACAGCTGGTTCCTTTAGTCTGAATGTGTGTTTGGTGCGTGATCATTATTCTTTAGAGTCATTGCGTGCCTATTGATTTGAACACGATCCGTGTATCCATCACTTCCTGGTCTTCTCTAAAGAAGAGGGACCAATGGAAACGTTGCCGTTGGTCGGCATGGAAACATTCATTAGCTAACAATGACATTATTGTTCTATTAATATAAAGGGAGGTCAGGTACTCTTTAAAACAGCTGGTAGCTATGGGTACTTTTTACTTAAGTACATTTAAAAGCCCATACTTCTTTACTTTTACTTGAGTACAGAAGTTTAGTCAGTACTTTTACCAGAGTATTTTTAAACACGAGTATCTGCACTTCTACTTGAGTAAAGGAAGTGAGTCATCTCTGATTTTCAGGGCTTAGTGCGTCTGTATGTTCATCTGTTTTTCTTTACATCGTTTTGTAGAGTGTACTCAACATCAAGCCGGTAACAAAGGAGGAAACGGAGAAGGAAAAGGTGGAGAAGCACAAGACCTTTGTGGAAAAGTATGCAAAGGAAATCAAACACTTTGGTAAGTTTGAGTTTCGATGTGACTGAGGGGGCGTTGTGTTTGCCTTCCTGCTGCCTCACATTGTCCTTTTCTTTCAAATGTGTCCCTTCATGCTGTGGTTTGAACCTCCTTGTGTTGTTCTTTAGTAGAGTTTTAAACTCTCCCAACAAATCTCATGGGCTGTCGCAAAATATTTCACTCATTTTTCTTATTCACTATATAGGTTATTATTTGCTGATTGGGTCAAATATAAAAATACAAAAGTATTTTGGTCCAAGCCACTCCAATTCCCTTTCTCTCTATATGATTAGTATATATTAGAAGTTAGCTGTTGATTAGTGTTCATATATTGTATGTCGCATTGTAGGACACTTGAGCCACACTATAAACAGTTTATTTGAAACACAATGGTCAACACAGAACCGTTTTTAATGACAAATATACAAGGTAGCTTTGGGTTCAAGTGGTTCATTGCAAGTAGGCCCTTCAAGTGGATGTCAAGGGAGGTGTCCTGTTAACTGTATGGTGGGATGTTTATGACTTTGTAAGTCTGATAGCTACTGTCATGGCCTGGTTCTTGGCCATAACAAAAAGCGTGGGAAGGACGAGAACATATAAGAAAAATATATTTATTAACAGAAGCTTAACGTAAACCAAAAAAACTAACATAAAGGGAAAACAAAAAACTAAGCGACGTAGCTGCTCCGAGGTCAGGTCCTCTGCGGGAGAGAGAGATTGTATGTATGTATGTATGTATGTATGTATGTATGTATGTATGTATGTATGTATGTATTGGTATCACTCAGGCCCTTTAACCCTCTGGTACCAGCCGCCAGGTGTCCTCAATCCCAGCTGATAGACCAAAGGGAAAACCTTAAAGGAACATACACACACCAGAGATAACAAGGCAGGGGTCGTCACACTACAAATAGACACGTCTTGTTATTAGTAGTGTACTTCCATAATGTTGGGGGACTCCAAAGAAATTCCCAAAGGTCCAAATCAAAGCAGCAGAAAACATCTTTTTGTCTTTTAGTCCCTAGTAGTGATCTGGTATTGTAAAACTATTGAAAGAAAACATTATCTTTGAAAAAGTTACATTCCAACATCCATTTTTCTTGTTACTCTCTTATCAATTTAAAACATATTTGAATTCCTGTGTTTTAAAAAGCAACATCTGTAGTTCATTTTTAATCAACCCATTTTGCTGGCCCTGTTTGTGTACACCAGGAATGCTGCGGCGCTGGGACGACAGTCAGAAGTATCTGTCAGACGGTCCTCACCTGGTGTGTGAGGAGACGGCTAACTGCCTCGTTGTCATCTGTATTGACTTCCAGATAGAGGAGGTGAGTTAAGGGGAAAGGGTGTATGCTTGTTCTTGGATAACATCTTAATAATTCAGCCTGATGAAGTATTGTAAATCCTCCCTGTACTTGTAGAAACCTGCTCTGATGGAGCAGGTCGCCCACCAGGCCATCGTCATGCAGTTCATCCTGGATTTGGCTCGGACGCTTAAAGTCGACGCGAGAGGCTGCTTCAGGGAATTCTTCTCAAAGATCACGGTCTGTGTTCAGCCAAACATCTGTGGCCTATTGCTCTGTGTAATCACTTTTCAGATGAAATGTGAAAAGCTGGGTTGCCCCAACAGGGATTCATTGGTAAACCTGATTAAATCATGGTTTGAGTTTTATTCATATTTCAATAACCTTTAAAACTAGCTTATAATTAAGAAAGATTTAAATTTAACGTCATTTTGGAGTATTAGCTAAACACAGATTAAATGAAACTGTTAACTTAAAACTCATTTCAATTCAATTTAAAATATGAACAAGTATTCATTTTAAACTTACATTTATAGTGGGTGTAACTTTAAAAAAAAAAAAAAAAAATCAAATTCCTTTAAGGGTAAAGTGGCAGACTTGATGGTTTGAGTTTAATCCTGTCCAGTTTATTTGGCAAAAGAGGAGGAAATCTGGCCAACGAGAGTTACGTTTGGCTAACTTAACGTTTCATGTCCGCATCAGACGGCAGACAAGCCCTACCTGGACGCGTTCGACCAGGAGCTGGGTCTTCTGAAGGACAGGATCCGCCGCTGTGCTCGGGCTCGAGTGGAGAACACTGTGAAGGAGCTGGAGGAAGAAGAGAGGCAGATGAGGCTGGGACCCGGTGGTTTAGACCCTCTGGAGGTCTACCAATCACTGCCAAAGGTAAAGCTTCGACACACATGCAAGCAAACAAAGGTATCTCTATTTCAGGGAGAAGTTTGTCATAGTGATCAGCGGAGGTTTAAAAGGACATTTCATCACTTGTCAAACTGAAGAAAGCAATAGCAGAGAGTTAGATGAACAGAAGGCAACGCATTAGATGATTATATATGTTCTTTAAATAAGTATTCAGATTAGTTCTAGTTGAAATTATGACTTTACAAGAAGGACATCAAAAGGATTTGCAAACGATTTACTTTTAATCTTTCTTTTAAACCAGGGGTGTCAAACTCAATTTCATCGCGGGCCACATCAGCATTATGGTTGCACTCAAAGGGACGGTTGTAACTTTAAGACTATATAAAAAAAGACATATATAAATATTGAATATATAAAATAATGTGTTATATTACATAGTTGCCTCTGCATTGGATTATTATCGGATAGGGTAATAACTTCCTAATTAACTACGTCTGAAAGCAGAAGTCTAGGGCAAATAATTGCAAGTCTCTTCAGTGAGAATGTCACAATATGATTTTAAAAGAAAAGCCACATTCTGGAAAAACAAAACAAAAGTAACATTTTGAAAACAAAATCTGAGAAAAAAAGTCAAATTCTGAGAAAGTCACATTTGAGATGCATTGTGGGACATGTAGTTTATGGGCAACGTGCTTCTGTAAAGTAGCATGTAAACATATTATATTCTTTGCACGCTCTTGTGGGGCCACAGAAAATGAAGTTGCGGGCCGGATGTGGCCCCCGGGCCTTGAGTTTGACACCCCTGTTTTAAACCTTCATGAGACTGTAAACGCAGCCACAGCATCTTGGGCAGTTCATCTGTCTTAAGTGTTTAAGTAAATCAGATTATATCGTATGGTGCTGTCATTCATGTGTCTTTGTTTCAGACAATCTAATGTTTTTAATATCTCGTTCCACCTGAAACAAACCAGAATAAATGGTTGGTAAAATACACCAAAGTCTGTTTCTCAAATAAAAGCTTTCCACACTCGCTGTAAGCGTGCATGTCCCTGTGGGTTTACAGCAGCGAAACTTGATATGACCTTACACTGAAACAGAGAAAAGAGTGGTTGTTGCCCCGCTCTTCATCCCTGGAGGCTGTGAGGGAAACATCAGGCCTGTTGGAGCGCCTCCCTTTTCATCCAGTGTACACACCACATCAATGAACACCTTGTTTTGCTGTAAAGGCTGAAACTACGAGCCAAAATAAAAAGTCAACACAGATCAGATCAACACACAGGGCTACGAGTTGTTGTGTACACACAGTTTTAAGACGTGTCATAAGAGACATCGTATAATGCAGTGTTTAATAGATGGACGTAGCAGCAGAATGAATATATTAGGATTCATGCCAATCTACCGGCTTTCCCGCTTCTTCCATAAAGTTCACTTCCTGTTAAAAGCTCCTGCCGTGAGCTATTTGTGAGATTGCATTTCCCGCACAGATTTCAGATCAGTTGTTTGTAGACTTGGCGCCGTCTATTGATATGAACCGTGTTGCCATTTGGATAATCAGAGGGCAGAATGGACTCCACCAGTCAGGCGTGAGCGCTCTGTGTGCCAGGTAAACGGCTTATCTACTTTCTCTGAGATTACCTACCGTAATTGTTCAGCTTCTCCTTACTGATTTAAAGATTTTCTTTAAGTGAATTACGGTCCAATGTCAGTGGAATTGGGGGAAAAGTGAGTATTGGGAGTGAATTTAAAGTTATGGATGAAGGATTGACTTAAAAGTGATATATAACATGACAATGAAAGCATTTTCTTACTAAACTCACATCGTTTCAGTGTTGAGATCTGCAGTGGTCAGTTCAGTACGTTTCTGTTTTGTATCCTAGGAAGTACAGAAGGGCTTTGATGAGGAGAACATCCAGTTGCTGCAGGAAGCTATGGGCAAACTGGGCGTGGAGGTGAGTGTGTTGGACGTTAAAATAAAAGCTAACAGAGAAGGCCGGAATTGTCTTTGATTGGGACAAAATACATGTGATGTATTCATTCTGTTTTTCTCTCTACAGGAAGGAAAGTACCACCTTAGGAGATGTATCGACTCTGGACTGTGGGTCCCTCAATCAGGGGATAGTGACGATGAAGAAGATGGAGAGGAAGAGGACGAAGAAGATGATTCATAAAAGAAGAAAAAACATACCTTGTTTGTGTACATTGGATGTTGACAAGTCCAACCATCGTGTGTTTAAAACAACAATAGAACCCCACAGCGTTTTCAAGTTAACAAAATAATAAAAAAAGCTTCTACGTAAGGCAAGCTTTAATCAGATTTCACACTGCAGAAACTTGACTCTGAATAAATGTCATTAGAATCAGCTGTTGATTTAATTTGATATAGCACTCCAAAACATAGTGACCAAACACTTTAATAAAAGGGCAGATAACACAATGTATAACTCTTTAAAAGTGATTAAGCAAAGGGCATACACACGAGTGAAACTACCAATAGCAAAATACTTTAAAAAGTCATGACAGTCAAGACATGCTAGGAAACCTAGCATGTCATAGCAGGCTCATATTTCTATCTGCCTGTATCTGTTGTCCAACTGAGGTCAACAGCACCATCTCGTGTCTGCTTATGGACAGACATCCCATAAACCACATCACAACACATGCCTCTAGTTCCTCCCTTGATTCAGCTTTTCGTGGAGCAACGTTTGGGATGCAAAATAGAAAGAAACCAGAACATGTTTAAAAAGCTTCAGCTAGAAAGTGGTTATTATTTCTGCATGAAAAAAAAGGGAAATTATTGATTTAATATCATTGTAGTTGCAGATTCATCTCCTGTCAATCGTCTAATACACTAGTATAAGAATTGTCTCAAATCTCCGAGTAAAATAGTTTGAATGTATTTTAAAGTCGTTGCTTTCTGATGTGAGATTGTTGTAATCGTTTGTATTTGTGACGTTTTTATTTTGTATTTCTGCAGACTGTTTAATTTGTGTTGTGGCTCAGTGGATAGTGTGCTGGACTTCGAATCAGAGGGTAGTAAGTTCGAGTCCCACTGCAGTCAGTGGGTTTTTATTTTGTATTTCTGCAGACTGTTTAATTTGTGTTGTGGCTCAGTGGATAGTGTGCTGGACTTCGAATCAGAGGGTAGCAAGTTCGAGTCCCACTGCAGTCAGCATGTCGTTGTGTCCCTGCAAGACACTTCACCCCAAATGGCTCCTGTGGGGATTGTCCACAGTACTGAATGTATTTAACTCGCTTTGGATAAAAGTGTCTAACAAAATAACATGTACGTAATGTGTTGTAGATGCGTAGTACATGCATAACTTTTATTCTTCACAAACTGTTTATTTATTAAATGTTCCATTAGTTCCTCTGAGTTTCCATTCATTTCCTGCCGTACCTCTCTCTCTCTTTCTCACACTTGCATAATTCATTCCTCTCTCTCTCTCTCTCTCTCTCTCTCTCTCTCTCTCTCTCTCTCTCTCTCTCTCTCTCTCTCTCTCTCTCTCTCTCTCTCTCTCTCTCATAATTAATGGGGCATACATCACATCGAGAAGATGCCTGTACAGTAAAGCTTTCTGGAGAGAAACCGAATAGAATAGTCCCCACCAACCCGTTCACGTATCTAACAGATATTCCCCACTCAGCGAGACACCCGCTGAGAAGCCAACTCTGGTTATTGGTAGCTCTATTATGAGACACGTGAATTTAGAGACCGAAGCCTCCACAGTCGCATGCATTCCGGGGGCCAGAGCGGGCGACGTTGAGGCGCATCTTAAACTGCTGGCTAAAAATAAACATAAATACGGTAGGATTGTTATTCACGTCGGTGGTAATGATGTTCGTTTACGCCAATCAGAATGCACCAAACTTAGGCTGTGGCCCCACGAGGACGAAAACGGCTAAACGCATAGGATTAACGCAAACGCAATCGCAAACGGCTTCCGTCCACATGCAATAATTATCCGGATAGTGTCTGCCCACACGAGACCGCTCCGTTTAGCTCCAACCGCTGGAGAAGCTGCAGTACATATGCAGGAGCCTGTAGGTGGCGCTGTAACTTCCTCCACAAAAGCAGCGAAGAAGAAGGTTGTCATGGTTGCCCTTCTGTTTATTCTCCGCGGTGGGGGCCGAGGGAACCGGGCAGAGTTTTTCGCCAGTCAGCGTGTATTAAAGTTGAAATCTTCCGGACAAAATTATAAAAGTGCCGGTCAAAGGTCTTCTTTGTTATTTATTGAGCTTTAAAACAAATGAATAACGACTCTATATAATATAATGATAAAATACACGGAGCCTCTCTTTTTCCTCCCTCTCTTCGGACAGCGCCAGTGTCTGTCTCATGCAGCAGCTCATCCAGTAATCAGTGACCCGGCCGACTGTACAAATAAACATATTTATAACTAGTTTAGGGAGTTTGAGAGGTAATTAAAATAGCTAAGGGTGATGATCTGACTTGAAGTGTGTGTTTTGCTGCAGAGGGAGGAGCTGCAGGTGAGCAGAGCTGCGTGTCTCCGTCCTGTCAGATTAGACTTCACTCGCGAGAGAAAGATAAATAATCTGAATTCAGGGTGCAGTTTAATTTGACGTGGGGGTGAGCAGCAGAGGTGGGGAGAGGCGGGGCTATTGCCTCATCATTATTGCTGTAGATGTTGCACAAACAACTGTAGCATGGTCAATCAATCAATCAATCAATCAATGTTTATTTATATAGCCCAATATCACAAATGTTACATTTGTCTCAGTGGTCTTCACAGTGTGTACAGAATATCAGTATGACAATACGACACCCTCTGTCCTTAGACCCTCACATCGTACAAGGAAAAACTTCCAAAGAAAACCCAGTTTAAAGGGAAAAATGGGAGAAACCTCAGGGAGAGCAACAGAGGAGGGATCCCTCTCCCAGGACGGACAGACGTGCAATAGATGCCGTGTGTAAATTGAAAAGATAATACATTTGCAACATAGGTAGTCCAAATGTTTGGAAATGCATGTGTGTATAATAGGAAGATGAATCCACGAGGATATCCATCCAGGACCTATGATCCAGGACCACAGCCACGACTCAAGATCCAGCGCTCGCGATCCAGGACACAGGACCGCAGGATCATCCATGACTCCGGATCCCAGCGTATATAGACACCAAAAAGAAAGACATTTGGGGAAGCTGGGTTAATCGGAACATGAGTGTACACGGGTATAGACAGAGAGAAGGAAGAAGTAAGATGTCCCCCGACAAACTAAGCCTATATCAGCAAAACTAGGGGCTGAATCTAATCAGCCCTAACTATAAGCTTTATCAAAAAGGAAGGTCTTAAGCGCACTCTTAAAAACGGATAGGGTGTCTGCCGCCCGAACACAAACTGGAAGCTGATTCCACAAATGTGGAGCTTGATAAGAAAAGGCTCTGGCTCCCATTGTACTTTTAAAGATTCTAGGAACAACCAACAACCCTGCATTCTTGGAACGCAATGCCCTCAATAGCGTCCGGAGCACGATAGCAACTCTGCGATCCGCCATTGTTGTTGTTGTTGGTGGCGAAACACTTCAGCACTGGCGCGGGGTAAACGGAGGTGAGCAGAAGAGGTGGGGAGAGGCGGGGCTATTGCGCAATCACTATCAGTGATCTGAAAATGTCCGTATAGGGCGCACACACGGAGCTGTTTGACCCCCCAGAGAGTGGCGTATGCATTTCTATCCACCTTGGGACCCGTTGTCGTTTCCTCAGTCGTTTAGTGCCATATTCGGTCGTCCTCGTGTGGCCGAACGGTCTATATGACACTAAACAGTAACGCAAACGACCGAATTCGTCCTCGTGGGGCCGCAGCCTTAATGTGGAGTCGGTGTGTAGTTATGCTAAAACAATGTCGGACACCGTAATCTTCTCTGGTCCCCTCCCCAATCTGATCAATGATGACATGTATAGCCGCATGTCATCATTTCAGCGCTGGTTGTCTTGGTGGTGCCCAGCAAACAATGTGGGCTTCGTAAATAATTGGACAGCCTTCTGGGGAAAACCTGGTCTGATTAAGAGAGACGGCATTCATCCTACTTTGAAAGGTGCAGATCTCATTTCGGCAAACATTTCAGGGCTTTGTGGACTTAATCCATGACAAACTGGAGTTGAGACCAGGAGGCAGAGTCGCAGTCTTACACGCTTCTCTGCGCTCTCTCCTAGGCAGTCACCCATAGGAATCCCGAACCCAATAAAATACTCAATATTAACGGTGTGTGTGTCTGCCCAAGGACAATTTAAGGTAAAACCTAATAGAGGTGTCATACATAATAACCTAATAAAAGTAAATGTAACAACTACTACAGTGCAACAAAACAGGAAGATTAAATGTGGTCTCTTAAACATAAGATCTCTAGCATCTAAAGCAATATTGGTAAATGATTTAATATCAGATTATAATATTGATATATGCTGTCTCACTGAAACTTGGTTGAGACATGAAGAATATGTCAGCATAAATGAGGCCACTCCACCCAGCCATGTCAACACTCATATTGCTCGAGGCACGGGCCGAGGAGGTGGAGTTGCAGCAATCTTTGACTCAAGTTTACTTATCAATACTAAACCAAAATTAAATTATACCTCTTTTGAAAGCCTCGTTTTTAGTCTTATTATCTCTAATTAGACTCTGTTGCTCCTTTGAAAAAGAAGAAAATAAAACAACATAGATTAGCTCCATGGCATAATGCCGAAACCCGCAAAATAAAGCAAAAGTCTAGACAACTTGAAAGGATATGGCGTTCCACTAAACTTGAAGAATCTCGTTTAATTTGGCATATTACTCTCAATGAATATAAGAAAGCACTGCGTAAAGCGAGAGCAGCCTACTACTCTTCATTAATAGATGAGAATAAGAATAATGCAAGATTTCTTTTCAGCACTGTAGCCAGGCTTACAGAGAGCCACAGCTCCATTGAGCCTTCTATTCCCATAGCACTCAGTAGCAATGATTTTATGTGGTTTTTTAACGATAAAATTGTTACTCTTAGAAACAAAATTAATGACCTCTTGCCTTTGACCAGTATAGTGTTATCAACAGCTCCCGGAAACGTAAGTTCTAATATTACACTAGATAGGAAACTAGAATGCTTTTCAGCCATAAGCCTTGAACAATTAAATTCAATGATTCTCTCTTCTAAACCATCAACGTGCATGTTAGACCCAATTCCAACTAAGCTGTTGAAGGAAGTTTTTCCATTAATTAGCACTTCTTTATTAAATATTATGAATATGTCTTTATCAGGCTATGTTCCACAATCATTCAAAGTAGCAGTGATAAAACCGCTTCTTAAAAAGCACAACCTCGATCCAGAGGTTTTAGCCAACTATAGACCTATTTCTAATCTTCCGTTCCTCTCAAAAATTCTTGAGAAAGCGGTCGCAAAACAGTTGTGTGATTACTTAAAAAACAATGATTTATTTGAAGACTTTCAGTCTGGCTTTAGAACACATCATAGCACAGAGACAGCTCTGGTTACAGTCACAAATTATATTCTAATAGCCTCAGACAAGGGACTTGTCTCTATTCTTGTTTTGCTCGATCTCAGTGCTGCATTTGATACTATCGACCATGATATCCTATTGCAAAGACTAGAGCACTTAGTTGGCATACAGGGAACTGCTTTAGGCTGGTTTAGGTCCTATCTATCTGAACGCTCTCAGTTTGTACGTGTTAACGATGAATCTTCCACGCAAACCAAAGTTAGCCATGGAGTGCCACAGGGCTCAGTGCTCGGACCTATTTTGTTCACATTATAATATGCTTCCGTTAGGCAATATTATAAGGAATCATTCTGTAAACTTTCATTGTTATGCGGATGATACTCAACTATATTTATCAATCAAGCCTGATGAAATTAATCATCTAAATAAAATTCAAGACTGCCTTAAGGACTTAAAAACGTGGATGACCTTAAACTTTTTGATGTTAAACACGACCAAAACTGAAGTTATTGTACTTGGCCCGAAGAATCTACGAAACAAATTATCTAAAGATATACTAACTATGGATGGCATTAATTTGGCCTCCAGTGAGACTGTAAGGAATCTTGGTGTTATATTTGATCAGGATTTATCCTTTAACGCCCACATAAAATCAATTTCAAGGACCGCCTACTTCCATCTACGTAACATTGCAAAAATCAGGCATATCTTGCCTCAAAACGATGCAGAGAAACTAGTCCATGCATTTGTTACTTCTAGGCTGGATTATTGTAACTCTTTATTATCAGGGAGTACCAAGAAGTCAATCAAGTCGCTTCAGCTGATTCAAAATGCTGCGGCTCGTGTACTAACCAGAGTTAGGAAAAGGGACCACATTACTCCTGTTCTGGCTGCCTTACACTGGCTCCCTATAGAACACAGGATAGAATTTAAAATTCTTCTTCTCGCCTACAAAGCCCTTAATGGGCAGGCGCCATCTTACCTTAAAGAACTCATTATACCCTACTGTCCTACTAGGGCATTGCGTTCCAAGAATGCAGGGTTGTTGGTTGTTCCTAGAATCTCTAAAAGTACAATGGGAGCCAGAGCCTTTTCTTATCAAGCTCCACATTTGTGGAATCAGCTTCCAGTTTGTGTTCGGGCGGCAGACACCCTATCCGTTTTTAAGAGTGCGCTTAAGACCTTCCTTTTTGATAAAGCTTATAGTTAGGGCTGATTAGATTCAGCCCCTAGTTTTGCTGATATAGGCTTAGTTTGTCGGGGGTCATCTTACTTCTTCCTTCTCTCTGTCTATACCTGTGTACTCTCATGTTCTGATTAACCCAGCTTCCCCAAATGTCTTTCTTTTGGTGTCTATATACGCTGGGATCCGGAGTCATGGATGATCCTGCGGTCCTGTGTCCTGGATCGCGAGCGCTGGATCTTGAGTCGTGGCTGTGGTCCTGGATCATCGGTCCTGGATGGATATCCTCGTGGATTCATCTTCCTATTATACACACATGCATTTCCAAACATCTGGACTACCTATGTTGCAAATGTATTATCTTTTCAATTTACACACGGCATCTATTGCACGTCTGTCCGTCCTGGGAGAGGGATCCCTCCTCTGTGGCTCTCCCTGAGGTTTCTCCCATTTTTCCCTTTAAACTGGGTTTTCTTTGGAAGTTTTTCCTTGTACGATGTGAGGGTCTAAGGACAGAGGGTGTCGTATTGTCATACTGATATTCTGTACACACTGTGAAGACCACTGAGACAAATGTAACATTTGTGATATTGGGCTATATAAATAAACATTGATTGATTGATTGATTGATTGAATCACAGCTTGATGCAAACAAATGACCAGGTGTATGTTTACGTACGTGAATATGGTTGTCAACATCAGGTCCCGACTTGATTTATGAATGTGACACTAATTCTGTGAAGGCAGGAAAAGTCAGCTCAGGTTTAGTTCCTTAATGTTAACTCGGAGACTTTTAAACGGCCATTTTGTGAACCATCACAGTGTACTGTATGTCGTCTGTCAATCGACTAAAAGGTCATCTGCAACATTTGTTGTTTTCAAGCAACAATCTCACACCTTCTCTTGTTTTTAACTTATCAAATGTGACAAGTCTCTGCATGCTTGTCTTGCATTCTAGTCAACTGAATAGCTTTGGGTTTTGGACTCAGTTATAACTTAAAACAAATGGTTCAGAAATGTCCTCCTGATCACTGGCTCACAGTATTTTCTGACACATAATTAGCATATGTTTCAAGTAACTCCTTTTTTGGTACATAATCAGCTGATTGGTTGATAATACAAATGGTGACCAGCTAATCCTTGCTATCTTATTTATATCAATGGAGCAGATTCACGGATAGCAGCTTGTTGCTCTTTGCTTTCCATCGTCTACACATTTATCAAAAAATATTGAGGATGAAACAAAACAGAAAAGCATGAATCCTCCTTTAGGATTCATGATGACGTTTGATGAACCGTCACAGTGTGTGTCTTCTGTCAATGGACTCAGAGGTTATCTGCAGCTATGTTGAGCTGATGTATTATGTCAAGATCGTTTTTACTACATTTTTAGGCAACAATCTCAAATATTCTATTGTTTTAATTGATCAAAATGATTTGCTTGTCTTACATGAATACATACATGTCAACCTTACTATCTTATTTATATCAATGGAGCAGATTCACAAAAAGCAGCTTGTTCCTTTTTGCTTTCCATCCTCAGTACACATGTATTGCAAAGTATTCAAGATGAAACCAAACGTATAAGCCGGGATACAGGATGTCATGGGATGGCTGTAAAAGGACATGCTAAGGAAGAAGCAGCGTGAGTAACAGGCTGCTTGAATCCTTTCCTGTGATTTTCTGTCTGTCAATACGAGCAGCGTGTGCCAATGGAATCCTGCTGAGTGCATGCGTGTGTATCATGGAGAGGACTGACGCCTGACTATTGAAGCAGGAGAATCGGCGTGTGGCTGCTATCGAGGGGGACATGCCACACAAAAAAAGGCAGGGGTACCGATGGAGAGAGGAGGAGGCGGCTGTGTGGGATTAATGGACACACTGTGCAGGGGGAGAGAGGGGAGGGGAGGGGGGGGGGGGAATGGGCTTCTCCACGGCTGGGGGAGACCACTGTGGCAGGGGAGAGGGAGAGGCAGGGAGGGAGGGAGGGAGGGAGGCTGGTGAAGCCGCGGATATTCATGAAGACGCCGAGTGTTTTCTCTCTCTCTCTCTCTCTCTCTCTCTCTCTCTCTCTCGCCGTGGTGACACACTGCTCGTCTGCAGAGGGGAGACAGAAGGGGAAGGAGACGGGAGAGAAAGCGAGACGAGGCCCAGCCCATCTTGCCATTGATCTTCAGGCGATCAAGGTGAGTGTGTTTTTATATTCTAACATGCTGCGGCCTGTGTGTGTGTGTGTGTGTGTGTGTGTGTGTGTGTGTGTGTGTGTGTGTGTGTGTGTGTGTGTGTGTGTGTGTGTGTGTGTGTGTGTGTGTGTGTGTGTGTGTGTGTGTGTACATGTGTGTCTGACACATATCTCTTGCAGTGTGTGTGCAGACAGGCGTGATGGCAGGGCTGTCCTCATGAATGCATGGCTTCAGTGTGTGTGTGTGTGTGTGTGTGTGTGTGTGTGTGTGTGTGTGTGTGTGTGTGTGTGTGTGTGTGTGTGTGTGTGTGTGTGTGTGTGTGTGTGTGTGTGTGTGTGTGTGTGTGTGTGTGTGTGTGTGTGTGTGTGTTTTTTAATATATATTTTTTTGGGGGGTGTTCTGTAACAGAAGAGCAGTGCTGGTAGTTGAGATGCATATTGATGCATTGCTGCTTCTTGGTTTCATAAGCATCTGTAGTGGCAGCCGTGGTGTGTGAGTCGGTGTGTGTGCTCACATCTCTCATTGTCTGTGCGTATATATGTCACTGTGTCACCATGCATTTGTTGATTCCTCATCACAGACGGTTTCTTTTCCTCGGCTCCACGCTGTGAATGTGTGCAGACTCTGGGGTGAGAAAGCTCTCGTTGAGTGGGTGTGTTCTTCATGACCCCTGGTAAAAGTCGTCTCCTCCACTTACTGTGTGTGTTGCAGCTCAATCAGAAACACTCTCATATGCTGCATCTGTCCTATGCATTGGAATTAGGTCATCTCCAACTGCTCAAAGTAATTATACAACACCACTGAGCTTTACTGTTGCAGTGTCTGCTCAGAATTAGCCACTGGAGGTACGGCTCCTGCAGTGCAACAATAGCTAACATGTGTTGATAAAGGGCAGCCCCCTTCGTTAGTCGACCAATCGTTTCATTCGATATTATTGAAGTATTTCATTAATGTTTTTCATGCCTTGTATTGTGGAAAACAATTGTCCCCATAAGGATGTTCTCACATTTGATGAATGTATTAGATGAAAGCAGGACAGAGAGTACTCGGAGGAGACAGATGACTCAAACAGAGACGTCTCTTTCTCATCTTTTCTGTCCACAGGGGAATCTACACCGAAGAGGACACACTGACACAGATTCCAGGATGGATCCGGGCATATCGAACCTGGAATTCTGACATCTGGACTTCGTATTTACCACTTCTTCCCATGCGGAATTCGGATGCCGACTGACCAATCAGACGGCGGGAAGCTGATCTGAGACTCGCTGCAGATCCTCCCACAGGCTGGATCTGGATTATTGAGTGTTGCATTCATGTGGGATCAGGTGTACCACTGGGGAATGTCATCGGAACAATACTGCAAGTTGGATAAACATTTTAGGAAAAGGTTTTCCTTAATGGTGGCATCATGAACTCTGACCGGGAAATCCCATCGGCTCGTCTGGCCGGAGCAAGACGACATGCAGGCGGACTTATTTTTTCACAGAAACTCGTAGCTTGCACAAAAATGGAGTGAGGATATTCGTTTATTTTGTATTTGTCTTCCCCTTTTGGCTTGTTTGGAAAATAAAACCACAGACACACAAAGGTCGCCCACCTCAGACTGACCCTGGAGCCTCTGAGGGGCCTTAAATGCACCTTTAGCTTTTAGCGGCGCCAGGTTTCAGCCCCCTGAGGACGGAGGACGGTTGGCTGGCTGAATCAGCTCCGATGGGGGCCGGTTGTGACCCGGTCTGACCCCGGTTTGACCTTGCAGTGACCTTTGACCTCTCCGGTCCTGGCTCTCCACCTGCTCTGCTGCCTGGGTTCAGGAACGCTCCGTCCTGGGGCCCAGAACGAGCCAATCAGGATGAAGAAGAGCCGCAGCGTGCTGTCTGTGACTGGAGAAGGGGTGAGAACATAAACAACCAGGGATTAACTCAATATTACATTTCCATGTGACCATAACATTGAGTATCTGACAATACTAATGCTCTGCACTTGTTTCCTTCTCTTGAACAACTAAGCAGTTGATAAATGGTATGGATACCCTAAAGAAATATTCTTCTCTGCACTTTTAAAAGGGTTCTATTACGCTCATTCTCAGGTTCATATCAGTGTAGTGTCTCTCCTGGGACATGGCTCCATGCTCTAATGTTCAAAAAGATCTTTATTTTTCTCACACTGCCTGTGCTGCAGCACCTCTTTTCACCCTCTGTCTGAAACCAGAGCCCAGTCTGCTCTGATTGGTTAGCTGGCCGGCTGTGTTGTGATTGGTCCATCGCTTAGAGATTTCCCGCCGCTTAGCCTATCACGTACAATGTGTTTGATCGCTAGCCTATAGAAGCACAAACGTTACCTAGTGATGTCACTATGTCGCAGAAGTAAACAAAGTCCAATGGAGGAGTTTCAGGGAGTGTGTGGGTGAGAAATTCCCTCTGAAATTGTCTGCAAAGCTAAAATCCTTTGCATGTACGTGCACAAAAAACACACACGACAGGAAAGGGAAAACCAGCACCATATTAAATGATACTATTTTTTTATCTCTGAAACACAATCCAGTGATTTTGGCAAATATCGGAAACTATTTGATTGACACATCCCTCATATACTTGAGGAAATAACAAACTTTATCACCTGTTTCCACGGGAGTCTGTTCAAAGCAGAGCAGACTGTGTGTGTGTGTGTGTGTGTGTGTGTGTGTGTGTGTGTGTGTGTGTGTGTGTGTGTGTGTGTGTGTGTGTGTGTGTTTTTGAATGCTCACCATGACACACAAACCTCGTGACTTTCACACATCCAAGCCTCCCTTTGTTCTTGTTGTCAAGGTCTGTGTCCGCTCTCAGGAGTCCGAGTGGACGGTTTGTCCTCTTCACTCGCTCACACCGTGTGAAGCACTCACTCTCTCATAGTCCGGTATGGAAATGAGCGCCGGCTAAATGAGGGCTCTATGTAAATGCCCAATGTTGTGTTAAAGGTAACGTCTGGCTGAAGGACATAATAGGATGCATTATTCCCTCCCTGTTTTATTGATTACGCTGAGGAGCAGGTGTCCATACATTTCCGTTTGTGTGTGTGTACTGTGTCTGTGTGTCTGTGTGAGCATCTTTCCACATCTGGGTCTGGACGACATCAAACGCAGCATGGAAGCAACACGGCACTGTTGCCTAGCAACTGCTACCATTCCCCCTTGTGTTTTGTTGCTACGGTACTGCAGTGCAGATCAGCCTCGAAGAGCTCCGTCTGTGGAGGCCTCATCCCAGACACACACACACACACACACACACACACACACACACACACACACACACACACACACACACACGCACGCACGCACGCACACACACACACACACACACACACACACACACACACACACACACACACACACACACACACACACACACACACACACACACACACACACACACACACACAAATGATTTATAGTCTGTGTTTTTTTCTTCTATTTTCTCCTCTGAAATATAAATCCCTTATTTACGCTGGAAGAGATCTCACTGAAATTAAAATCTCTTTTTCAAGTGTATACAAATACAACTGTCACACACTACAAATAGGGTTGTGGCGATATACCGGTGAAGACTTTGATATTTGTACGATAAGTATGTACGCACAATAATAGTTGAGTCAAAGATACTTTTTACACAACATTATTATTGTTATTAAAACAATGTTGAGATATTGGGATAATATCATTAGCATGAATTACCTGATAATCTTGTTGTCAATTTTGTTTCCAGTTATTAAAACACGAAAAACAGCTATAATGCAGTAAAAAGGCACAATGGGTTTAGTCTTCCAGTAAAAAATCTAAGAACAATCCAAGAGTGCTGTTTTCTAATTGACTGTTTTCTAATTGACCTAAATTAGAAATCAGCTCTGCTAATTTAAAATCCTTCTGTATGAAAATACTGGAAAAAAAATGTTTGCAAACTTTTTTCTTGGCCCTCGGGAAAACATCTGTACAATATTGTGAGAGCACAGGCCATATTGATAAGAAGCAGCACGAAGAGAGATGTTCATATGAGGGCCAACCAACGCGAAACATATAGACCTGACCATTTAACAGAAGTGTAAAGACGACAGTGGTGTGCAACATTTTCCCAGCCAGTAAAAAAATCAAAAAGCAAAATAATAAATCAACAATATGACAACTGCATGGACACAATTATTATATGTTCTTTGCTGACTCTACACAGACACATTGTTCATATCACCCTCTCTCCCCCCTCTCTCTCTCAGGGTAAGGACACAGATATAATTGGTGCTGAGGAGAAGGCGGAGTCATCTCGCTACAGCCGATCTTATACGTCCGGGGCCACTCTGGGGGCGGAGCTACGCAGAGGGAGGAGCAGAAGACTTTCCTCCAGTCTCCAGGTATTGAAAGCATGCACGCAATGTAAACATACTGTACAAAAAATATCCCCAATAATCCATTGCATACAATTAGACACAATTGTACAGGTTTATTTGAGTTTTATTAATGGTAGTGGATGATTTGTAGTTACGAAGCTAAACCACATTTACACATTTGCAATTGATTCAATTACACCAGTAAATCTGTTTGTTTTGTCTGTACCAGTTTTCCTAGTGTGAATTGTACACATATATACAAGCAACTGGTGGCGCATGTCAATTTACATACCTAATTACTACTTTGCTAGAAGGATACAACACAACCCCAAATACAGGTCCCACTGTCTCTGCTGGATGTCCAACTGTGAGCTATAAGTTTGCATCAACTAAAAAAGTGATATTTGGTCAGTGAAGGGTTAACAGCTTGTTTCTGCTGACACCTACAGTAAATGGCCCAACAAAATGCACTTCAATGAATGAAACCCCCAAGGTTTCCTGGAAAAATACCTACAGATACAAATCAAATATTCCATTGCATACATCATACATTTAAAACAAACTTGTAATGGTTTATTTATGAGTTGTATTGAAAGCTTTTGAATGTGTTATAGTCACAAAGCTCATTGATAAACAAACTGCCATCAAATTGATCAAAACCCAACACTGAATATGGGTCTTCTCTGAACCATTTTTCACAGTTTTTTTGTTAAATGCTTTTCACAATCATAGACAATACAATATTCTCTGTAAGCCTTCTGTAATTTACAATTAAGTCACAAATCAAACATACATATTTGTGGATAATACGGAGGCAAGCCTCACTGACCTTCAAACACGCTATAACATACGGTACGAACATAAACACCAACAGGGTTATGGAGGTGTATCTTCAACCTATTCAAACAAGGGGGGCATAGACATAGGCATATACAAAATATATATAATATATATATAAAATTCCCTTCTAGACAAATGATGGTCGTATTGGTTTAACATATTATCCATTTTTCCCATCTCGACCAGTCTCAAAGCAAGGGTTATCCTTTCCATCTTAAAAATATCATAAACAATGTCAATCCACTCGGTCAGGTTAGTTTTCCCAATTTTAAGTGGAAGAGAGTGTAAATAATGTGCTGTACCCACTGGAAAAGCAACTGGTGACAGGTATAACATATATCCAATCTATCTGAATACTTCATTTCTACAAAACCTTCCTTTCACTCTTCAGGTACCGTGCTGGCTCCGCCCCCGAGACCGCACCCGCTCCCCCGAGGTCCTGAGCAACGTGTCCCGTCCGACAACTCTGCCCCTCCGCATCCCGCCTCGCATCTCCATCACACAGGCAGACGCTGACGGGTACACACATACACGCACGCACGCACGCACACACACACCTCTAGACTTCAAAGTCAATCAAAGTTAATTTATATAGCCCAAAATCAAACATTTTACATTTGTCGCAGGCGGTTTTACAGTGTATACAGAGTAGGACAACCTCTGTCCTTTGACCCCCACATCGGACGAGTTAAAACACTTCCACCCTACAGGAAGCTTTTCTAAATGATCCTTTGTATCCAGAGGTGGGAAGTAGTGGAGGTCAAAATAAATACTTTGTTACTGTACTTAAGGCAAGGCAAGGCAAGTTTATTTATATAGCACTTTTCAACACAAGGCAATTCAAAGTGCTTTACAAAAAATGAAAGACATTAAGAAAATGGCATTTAAAATCAGTCATTAAAAAGAAAAGCTAATAAAATAAACATTAAAAGAAAAAAAAAAACATGGATAAAAGTTACAGTGCAGTCTAAGATATGAATAGTTCAATTAAAAGCAGCGACAAAAAGAAAAGTCTTCAGCCTGGATTTAAAAGTAGTCAGAGTTGCAGCGGACCTGCAGGTTTCTGGGAGTTTGTTCCAGATATTTGGAGCATAATAACTGAACGCTGCTTCTCCATGTTTAGTTCTGACTCTGGGGACAGAAAGCTGACCAGTCCCTGAAGACCTGAGAGATCCGGATGGTTCATAATTTAGCAGGAGGTCAGAAATGTATTTTGGGCCTAAACCATTCAGTGCTTTATAAACCAGCAGCAGTATTGCTGATAGATTTCTGGCTTTATCTGTTGTTTTGAACATTGCACACTGAAGCTCAGCGCTAACTTTTAAACGTTCTGACTTGGCTCCAAAAACCATTACCTCAGTTTTATCTTTGTTTAATTGGAGAAAGTTCTGACACATCCAGTCATTGATTTGTTCAATGCACTTACTCAGTGTTTGAATTGGAGCATAGTCTCCTGGTGAAATTGTTACGTAAATTTGTGTGACATCCGCATAGCTATGGTAACTTATGTTGTTGTTTTTCATCATCTGAGCCAGTGGTAGCATGTAGATGTTAAAGAGAAGAGGCCCCAAGATGGAGCCTTGAGGAACCCCACATGTCATATTTGTCAACTCAGATGTGTATTTACCTATAGAAACAAAGTTGTTTCTGTCCTTTAGGTAGGATTCAAACCAATTTAGAACTGTTTCCGAAAGTCCCATCCAGTTTTCCAGTCGGTCTAGTAATATGCTGTGGTCAACAGTGTCAAACGCAGCACTGAGATCTAATAATACTAACACTGAAGTTCTGCCACTGTCTGTGTTTAAGTGGATGTCATTAAAGACCTTTACAAGAGCATTCTCAGTGCTGTGGTTTGGACGAAAGCCTGACTGGAACACATCGAAACAGTTATTTAAATGCAAGAAATTACTCAACTGTTGAAAAACAACTTTTTCAATGATTTTACCTAGAAATGGGAGGTTTGATATGGGCCTGTAATTGTTCATTACTGAAGCATCTAGATTATTCTTTTTTAAGAGCGGTTTAATGACTGCAGTTTTCAGGGCCTGTGGAAAAATACCTGAGTGAAGAGATTTGTTTACTATATGAAGTAGATCTGAGGCCATGCAAGGCAAAACATCTTTGAAAAATCCTGTTGGAATAATATCAAGGCAGCAGGAGGAGGATTTCAGAAGTTGTATAATGTCCTCTAGGTTTTTATCATTAATCTGATGGAATTGTGTCATGGTGTTTGAATTGATGTTAAGTGGACACAGAGACAACACATTTGCTGTTCCTGATGCAGAGGCACTGACTGCTTGTCTGATTTTCTGAATTTTGTCAGTGAAGAAGGCAAAATCATTGCACGCCCTGGTGGATAGAAATTCAGAGGCTACTGACACTGGGGGGTTAGTTAGTCTGTCGATGGTAGCAAACAAGGCACGTGCGTTGTTTTTGTTTTTGGTAATGATGTCAGAGAAGAACGATTGTCGTGCGTTTTTCAATTCCAAATTATAAAGGCCAAGTCTCTCTTTATAGATTTCAAAGTGAACCTGAAGATTTGTTTTTTGCCACCTGCGTTCAGCTTTTCGACATTCTCTTTTTTCTGTTCTCACGGTCATGGCTTTTCTCCATGGAGATATTTTCTTGCCAGACACTTCCTTTATCTTAATTGGAGCAATGGCATCTATAACATTTTTAATTTTTGAATTAAAATGATCTACTAGCTCATTTACTGAGGTGTTAGCAGGGGCAAGTGTGGAAGAAAAATTCTGAGTAAACATTTCCCTAGTATTTTCAGTTAAATATCGCTTTGTGGTTACCTCTTTTTGAACATTTTTGTGAACAGAAATAGAGCTCTCAAAGAAAACACAGGAATGGTCAGAGAGTGCAACATCAGTCACCACAACCTTAGAGATATTCAGACCCTTTGAGATAATTAAGTCCAGAGTGTGCCCCTTATTGTGCGTGGGCTCCGTCACATGCTGAGTCAGTCCATAGCTATCAAGAACACAAAACAGTTCGTTTGCCCCTCTGTCCTGGGGGTTGTCAACATGGATGTTAAAATCACCAACAATGACTAGACGGTCAAAGTCAATACACACTATAGACAGCAGTTTAGTAAGGTCATCAAAAAAGCTTGCACAGTATTTGGGTGGTCTATAAATATTTAGGAACAGAGCTCGAGAGGAGCATTTCAGCTGAAGGGCCACATATTCAAAAGAAGCAAAGTTTCCATACGATGTCTTCCTGCATTGAAGGGAATCATTGAACAGAATAGCAACTCCACCCCCTTTCTTATGCATTCTTTCCTGACTCATAAAACTAAAGTTGGGAGGGGTTGATTCGATAAGAACAGCTGCACTGTTATTTTGTTCAATCCAAGTTTCTGTTAAAAACATAAAATAGAGATTAAGTACATTTTTCTGGTATCAGAAAACTCTACTACTTGTTTTTCTGACGACTTTTTACTTTGACTTCTTACATTTTGAACACAAATACCTGTACTTTCTACTTCTTACATTTTGAACACAAATACGTGAACTTTCTACTTCTTACATTTTGAACACAAATACCTGAACTTTCTACTTCTTACATGTTGAACACATATACCTGTACTTTCTACTTCTCACATTTTGAACACAAATACCTGTACTTTCTACTTCTTACATGTTGAACCCAAATACCTGTACTTTCTACTTCTCACATTTTGAACACAAATACCTGTACTTTCTACTTCTTACATGTTGAACTCAAACACCTGTACTTTCTACTTCTCACATTTTCCAAACAGCTGGTTCCTTTAGTCTGAATGTGTGTTGGTGCGTGATCATTATTCTTTAGAGTCACTGCGTGCCAATTGATTTGAACACGATCCGTGTATCCATCATTTCCTGGTCTTCTCTAAAGAAGAGGGACCAATGGAAACGTTGTCATGTTGCCGTTGTTCAGCATGGAAACATTCATTAGCTAACAATGACATTATTGTTCTATTAATATAAAGGGAGGTCAGGTACTCTTTAAAATAGCTGGGAGTTATGGGTACTTTTTACTGAAGTACATTTTGAAGCCCACACTGCTTTACTTTTACTTGAGTGAATAAAATCAGTCAATACTTTTGATATCGTATTTTTAAACACGAGTATCTGCACTTCTACTTGAGTAAAGGATGTGTGTAATTTTGCCATCTCTGCTTGCATCCTAACTAACCATCAAATGCCCCTCCTCTCCTCGTGCTGCAGCTATGAAGCAGAAAATGGCGTGTCTCCGGGTCTCACCCCGCTGGGCTCTCAGAGTCCCGGCATCACGCTGCACAGCCCCTTCCCCCCCGGTCAGAGGCGAGAGTCCTTCCTCTACCGCTCCGACTCCGACTACGACATGTCGCCCAAGACGGCCTCTCGTAACTCCCTCACCGGTGAAGGGTGAGACTCCTCCAGAGACAATATGAATGAGTGAGACATGATGTGTGTGTACTCACAGTTTAAAAATATTCTAATGATTTGTTCTCTCTCTTTCAGGCACACCGGAGAGGACTTCATCGTCACACCTTTTGCACAAGTGAGTCTCATTTCATATTTATAAATAGTTGTGTAAAATGTTTGAAACCCCAAAAAGTTTCTCATCTGTTTACATTGTAATATAATGCTGATATATTTTGGTATATTATTTTTATTCTTTTATTATAGATTTTTAAATAGCTTTAACAATATTTCTGTATTTGCTCCTTTCTTACAACTTAATTCCTCTTATTGTGTCTATGAATGAACCATTATACCCCAAAGCCAACTCCTTGTATTTGTACACCTTCTTGGCAACAAACCTGAATATTTGTCTGATCTGATACATAATAATGTCTTAGGAAAATAGATCAATATGAATGTTTAGGAATTGAAACCAGTGTGTGCATTCTAATTGGAAGTGAATACACTTTCATGTAAAGTAAAAATGATTATCTGTTCTGCTTTGTGATTATTTAGGTGTTGGCCAGTCTGCGATCAGTACGGAGCAACTTCACCATTCTAGCCAACGTCTCACCAGTCAAGTCAGTACCAACTCATTCTCCTGAAATGTATTCAGGCTCACTGTAATTTGTGGTTACACATCGAAGAGATTGCTTACAACAACAATCTAATTACCTGCAGCATATGAAACATGAAGATACAGCTTCCCTATTATTATAAACATGCATCTCATGTCACACTCATACTCACATTTTGTGACTGCAGTAACTTTTGAAGGTAACTTGTTACAGCTGGTCCAGCTTTCATACAGAACTGTAGCCGTGGCTTCTAACTCTCTGTGCACGTGACCACCAAACCAAAAGCAATGGGTCGTTCAAATTGTACAGATGATTATTTTCCCAATTCATGCTTTGATACACGTCATATTGAATGAAGAAAAACAAACCAAAACATTTCAGATAGTTTCACACCTTTCTTGGGTAATGTGTAGGATTCTCTGAAATACAATAGTTAAATAATTGCAGTAGTTTTTTGTAAGTATCAGCACATTAAGTATGCACCATATTGCACCATTTTATTCATCCTATGATCCTTAAACTGTACGCAACACTTTACACATTATTGGATACTCACAGTATGAAGGAACAAAATAAAAACACTGTTAATCACAAAACTAAAAACAATCTTTAAGCTTATAACTAAATATGGAATTTGTATTGATAACTGTGTTTTTGTTTTGTTTGTTTTTTTAATAACAAATATATTTTGGATGGGGTATATAAAAAGATAGTAGGGATGTAACGATATATCGAATATCGCGGTAAATAAATGTCTCAATACCGTCGTGAGACTGACAACATCTACCGCGATTTAAAAATAAATAAATAATTATTTAAATAAAAAAAAAAATAAAAAAAAAAAATCAATATATATTTTTTTTAAACCTTTATTCAATCAGATGGTCAAGGGAGACCTGTCCAACATGGCAGCAAGTAGGTTACAACATGAACATAAAACAACAGATAACACAAAAGGACATCGTATTTACAGGGCTACATGTACATACCTAGAGACATTGACAAGTACCAACAGTATATTTATATCTCGCCCTGTCAATAAGCCTCACCTTCTTGGCAAAAACGGTATTGTTTTTGAAGTGGTGGAGAGACAATGCACAGTTTTACCCACTGCTGTCACCCATGGCCAAAGAATATCTCTCTGTCCCAGCAACATCAGTACCAAGCAAGAGAGTTGTTTCCACAGCAGGGGATATTGCAAACGCCCAAACATCCCAGCTTCTACCTGGAAATGTGGACATGCTCATATTCCTAAAAGATAACCTTGATGATGCTGAGTGAGTGAGTTATGGCCCGTCCACACTACAGCTTCGACAGCTTCAAAAATGGTTTCCAACGCGTCTGTCCATTCACTTTGAATGGGGTGACGTCACTTTTCGCCGAACTGCATTGTGGGAAGCAGAGCGGAGCTTTCCTGGCGTTTCAGGCTGCAAAAGTTGAGCAATGTTCAACTTTTGAAGCTTCTGAAGCTTTCGGTGGAAGCGTCAGCCAATCAAATCATATGCCAGTACAAGCTCTAGCCAATCAAACCGCTGCTTGTGTGTCAGGGGCGGGAGATTCATGTGATTGGTTGTTGGTCGAGCTTCAGACAAGCCCAGCTCCAAGCTTTTTTTGAAGCTGTACTGTGGACGGGCCGTTAGAGTTGAGTTACTTGAAAAACTAAAGTGTAACTTGATTTATTTTATTGCAGGGTCTGATTATAATATTGTTGACACTTTAAAATACTACTATCCTATTCAAATGCTGTAGAAATAAGATTTATTATTTAATAACAAAAAATTCCCTTTATTTTTCAATATCGCGATAAATATCTTTTATATTTGACTTGTAAAATATGATATACAACGTAAAAGAATAATGTATATATTGTAGTAATAATGATATAATCTATTTATAATTTTAAATGTATATTGTATGCAGACATACATTTAGAAAAATAATATATGTTAATCATTTAGTTTTTGGGAGAAGGGGTGGGATTAAATAAGTGTAAACTTCTTCCCACCCCTTTTCGAATGTGTAATTAGGTAGATCATTTGTTGATATATAATTTGTAAATCAATAATATTTTAGTTTATCAATTTGATACTGCTTACGTTTGTACAGTATCATAATTGTCATGTTTCATTTCATTATTATTATAATTGTTTGTATTATTGTTTTACACGTTCGAAATAAATCAAAATCAAAAATAAACATCTTAAAGAACAAACAGTCTTAATAGATGCTTTAACGTGTTGTGTCCCCAGGCGGTCTCCGGTGGGGGGGCCGTGTCTCAGCCCCCGCGAGGCGCTCTCGGAGCAGCAGTACCAGCAGATGGCTCTGGACACTCTGGAGGAGCTGGACTGGTGTCTGGACCAGCTGGAGACCATCCAGACGCACCGCTCCGTCAGCGAGATGGCCTCCAACAAGGTGAGACAAACATCAAACAACCAAGCTCTGCATCAAAACCATCAACAGGGTGAAAGATACATCACTATCAGCGCACAGTGCACGTTGCAAGAGGAAATTGGGGTGAAATTGTTATGGATTTTAACACGTTTTTCTTTATATAAGTTAAAGGTGGGGTATGTAGTGACCACTCATTAATACACTGGGGTTCATAATTCACACATGGAACTACAGTTGGGGTTTTGTTTCCACACGGACATGTTATGTGTTGTCTATACACAGTATATGTTGTGTGCCCTCCTGGCTTCTCTCTCTTCTTCCCGGACTGCAACCGGACAACATGACCTTAGTTACAGCTCTTAAATAAAGTACCCTTTTGCACCTTCATTGCACCGCCTCTGACTCCCTATCTCTCGGCACTACACTGGTGACCCCGACAAGTCTCAAGAAGTTTCCGGGACGGACCCGAACACGGGTCTTTCTCGAAATTCCGGGGATTTTTTGGAATTGTCCGTGGCTGCCACCGGCACACGGACTGAGGCTCGTTGCGCGCCCCGCAGAAGAGCTGGGGACGTTGCTCGCCATTCCCGCGTCAGCCTTCCATCCAACAGGGGGACGATGCACGATCTGCTGGGTCGACCAGCAACCCGATTGCTACCTCGTGGGCTTGTTTCTTCGGGGCGTGCGGCTGCACGTCCCGGCTGCGCTAGCTGGCGACGACTAGCGGATAACCACGAGGGGCTAACGACGGCTAGCAGCTACCCATGGCTGCCAGCTAACGGCTAACGGCTAGCTGTTAACATCTGACTGTTAACAATTTTTTCCGGTGCCGGAGAGGAGGTTCGACCAGCCGGTTGACCTCGTGTGGACACTCTTACCTTTTTCACCACCTCGACGGCGGTTCCAGACGCCACTCACGTTTTCATCGGCGCATGGGTGGCGCACTCCTGGACCCCGTGTCGCCTCGACGGTTTCGGACGTCGCCCATGCTGCCATCGGCCCGTGGGTGGCGCGCTCCGGAACCTGTCTGGCCTCTCATCTGTCCACGGCTCCTTCCTCCCGGGGGAGACTGCTCCTGCCTCCCGGGGATACCTCAACGCCTGCTGAGGACTTCGTGCCCGCTGCCGCTGCGCATCTGCCTGCAGCCGGGTTGCGCTCCTTCCTCCCGGGGAGACTGCTCCTGCCTCCCGGGGATACCTCAACGCCTGCTGAGGACTTCGTGCCCGCTGCCGCTGCGCATCTGCCTGCAGCCGGGTTGCGCTCCTTCCTCCCGGGGTGACCGCTCCTGCCTCCCTGGGATTCCGCTCCGTCCTTCCGGAGATTTCATGCCCGCCGCCGCTGTGTTTTCCTGTGTTTTCCACATTTTACACACAAAACCAAAAAAAACAACATATTTCAGTTCATTGGGGTTCCCTGATGCTCACCGTCTGGTCATTTTTTTTATCGGAGCCATCGTTTTTGAACAGGTGGCAAAATTGTCAGATATAATCCTCAACGCTTTCTTATGGGACTCAGTGCTGCAGTTGGTTGTCATGGTGTTGCTGGGCAGATTGGAGCCACACACACGTGAGTGACATCATCCAATCAGAGCAGACGCCATGTAAACATGCAATCACTACTACTTACATTTGATATCTTTATTTAACTCCTTCAGCCTAATTTATGCAGGAACCATTCAAATATCAAACTATTCAGCCTTTTCAGCACATGATGGGAAACTTTCACATTTTTCAAAATATGTTATACTTTTTAAAATATTCAGCTTTTTAAAGTCTTTATTTAACATGGAAGTCATTGCAAAACATTTGAGCTGTAACAATTAACACACACACACTCACTCACAGCCAGACACACACACACACACACACACACACACACACACACACACACACACACACACACACACACACACACACACACACACACACACACACACACACACACACACACACACACACACACACACACACTCTCACACACAGACTCTCTCTCTCTCACTCACACACACACACACACACCACACACACACACACACACACACACACACACACACACACACACACACACACACACACACACACACACACACACACACACACACACACGTATACACACACTCTCACACAGACTCTCTCTCTCACACACACACACACACACACACACACACACACACACACACACACACACACACACACACACACACACACACACACACACACACACACACACACACACACACACTCTCTCTCTCACACACACACTCTCTCTCACACACACACACACACACACCACACACACACACACACACACACACACACACCAACACACCCACACACACACACAGCACCACACACACACACACTCCCTCTCTCACACCACACACACCACACACACACACACACACACACACACACACACACACAACACACACACACACACCATCACACACACACACACACACACCACACAGACCACACACATACACACCACACACACACACACACACACACACACACACACACACACACTCTCTCTCTCACACACAGACACACACACCACACACACACGACACAGCACACACACACACAAACACACACATCCACACAACTCTCTCTCACACACAAACACACACACACACATACACACACACACACTCTCTCTCTCCACACACACCACTACACACACACACACCACACACCAGCTACACACACACACACACACACACACACACACACATACACACCACACACACACCACACACACACACACACACACACACACACACACACACACACACACACACACAGACTCTCTCTCTCACACACACACACACACACACACACACACACAACACACACACACACACACACACACACACACACTCTCTCGCTCTCACACACACACACACACACACAACACACACACACACACACCACACACACACACACACACACACACACACACACACACACACACACACACACACACACACACACACACACACACACACACTCCCTCTCACACACAGACACACACTCCCTCTCTCTCACACACACACACACACACACACACACACACACACACACACACCACACACACCACACACACACACACTCTCTCTCACACACACAGACACACACTCTCTCTCACACACACACACACACACACACACACACACACACACACACACACACACACACACACACACACACACACACACACACACACACACACACACACACACCACACACACACTCTCTCTCTCTCTCACACACAGACATTCACACACACTCTCTCTCTCTCTCACACAGACCGATGATGATGAATGATCAAGAGAAGAGATAGAGAGAGAAGAGAGAGAGGGCGATCAAGAGAAGAGAGAGAGTAATGTAACCTCCTAATGTAATGTCTAACTCCTATGAACATTTTCAAAAAGTGCTCAAACTTCACATGTGTGCTAACAGTCCAGCCGTGAAGACATCTATGCGACAGTTTTGAGATGTCTTCAAATGCCGTTGCCATCGCAACACAATGCTCACCATGAAACACGGTTTTCTCATAACTTCAGTGAAAATGCTCGAAATGGCCCAAAACTTCACAGGTTTGGTAACGATGCAGCCATCAACACATCTAAGCGTATTATGGGGTGTCATCAAATGCCGTTGCCATGGCGACAGATAATTCACCATCAAGTTAGTTCAAAAGTTTGCAGTTCAAATATTCTGCTGCTTTACTAAGCCTTTCTTTTCTCATCTTAATACAAATTGATTCACTACTACTTACATCTGATATTTAACTCCTTCAGCCTATTTTCAGCTGCAGAACCCATTCAACTATTACATTATTCAGCTATTTCAGGACATCAAGGCTATACATGTTGTTGTTTATACCTTTTTTTAAACCTTTTCTTTTAAATATTAAGCTTTTTCTGCATTTTTTTTTGCTAAAAGCAGCTACCATTCAGCTAATCAAATATTCAGCTTTTTCTGCATTTTCAGCTAAATTCAGCTATACTTGTTCACAGTTTACAGCATTCGCACGCATTTTCTGCAGGAAATGCATTTTCTAGTTCACACATGGAACTACAGTTGGGGTTTTGTTTCCACGCAGACATGTTATGTGCCCTCCTGGCTTCTCTCTCTTCTTCCCGGACTGCAACCGGACAACAGCTCTTAAATAAAGTACCCTTTTGCACCTTCATTACACGCACTGCCTCTGACTTGCTATCTCTCGGCACTACGGGTATGTAATTTATTTCAGAAACACTTTTTGTTATATTCCATGGAATGCTCTCAACTTCCCGATAGCAATGAATACATTAAATGCGTTGACAATAAATACATAACATATTTCATCTGTGGAAGCCGTAGTACTGTAAAAAGCACGACCAATCATCTGCCCCGGCCCGGCTAAAATAACTGGATGGCCTACCTGCCTGTCAGCCTTGCATCTGTGCACAAACTTATCTCGTGCCCTCATTGGTCATGTGCGCGTTCGTGTGTGTTGGAGGAGGGGCTCTGTAAGGAAGTGGCAGATTTTTTCCGGTTGTGTATTTTCAAATTCTAGCGATTTCGAGCCGGTTTCTTCAAAATTACCTACCCCACCTTTAACATTTTCCTGCTGTAGTTTTGATTATATTTATATTTACCATGATTTACTCTCTTGTGTTTATTCTTACCTTCAAGCAAACTCCACGTATGTGTAAACCTACCTGGCAATAAACCTGAATCTCATTCTGATCTGATACACATATATGACTTGTTGGAGAATAGATAAATGAATGTTGTTTATTTAGGAATTGAAACCAGTGTGTGCATTGATTACATGATCTGCTATTTTGTGTTTATTCTTACCTTCATTCAATAGTAACTTTAATTGTTCAAATATCCTGCGACTCTTTGTCACTATGTTTGAATAAAATAAACAAAATAAACAAAGCTTCATTGATGATGTTGCTGTAATGATACGTTAACCTTAAACCCTAGGATAACGCTTTCTGATCCAAAAACCTGCATTGAATATAGCTGTTGGTAAGAAAGTGAGAGTAGCAGTGAAACAATGGACTTACTTCCCCCATCAGCAGCTATAAGCCCATTAAACTCTGCAATTACACACTATTTTTAACCTGGGCAATTATTAAACTCTGCAATATGTACTTGCTTAGATTATAATAACCTGAGCAATTATCCAACTGCAATATTCTGCATATATAATAATACCAATATCACTCTAGGATTAATTATACACTCAATCATCTGTTTCTCAGAATTAATATCATTATCATTTAAATGTATATTGTTATTTATTTTTTTACAAATGTATTGTTTAATATATTATATAGTACAATATGCAAATGTTTACCTTCAATTCTTCTTATTATATTTATTTAATTGTTTTCATTGAAATGTACTTTTTTTTTAAATTATTTTAAAATGGAGTAACTGTTACGAAATCCAATATATCCCCCCAGGGAATAAATACATTTTTTTTTCTTTTAAATCTACTTCTTTGCTGACTTTTTTGTTTATTGTCATTTTGGACAAAATAAAAGCACCTATAAGGTTTTTCTAAATCTAATTCTAATTTGCTTTGTGTTTTTATTATAATACTTACTTTTTTAATTTTATTCTATTCAAATTTGGAGCAAATACAATTCCCCTCCTCAGGTATGTAAGGTATTTCTGCCCCTGTTGCTCCACAGTTTAAGAGGATGCTGAACAGAGAGCTGTCCCACCTGTCAGAGATGAGTCGCTCCGGCAACCAGGTGTCAGAATACATCTCCAGCACCTTCATGGGTGAGCAGGACCTCCATCTGATCACATGTAACACATTTTCCAAATATAAACTCTAACTGTGTTCTAAGCAGCACCAGAAACGCTGCTACGGACAGTCTTGCACTAATGTACATTCTCAAAGATACTGTTATTTTTGTATAGATAGATTGTCGTGCTTTTACATAGGTCTTAATGTGTGCATATTAATGCTGTCAAAATTATCGCGTTAACGGCGGTAATACATTTTTTGAATGAATTTGCATTAAAATATTTAACGCATTTAACGCATGTGCAGAATGGCCCGCCCCATACATCCCACCAGTGGCAGCGCTAGGGTATGGCTGGGGTAGGCTACACCCATACCAATAAATGGCTTAGCCCCACCATGACAAATGATGTTAAAGTAAGCAAAATAAAGTCCGCCAACTCGCGCCGAGAATTGCACAGACAGCAGTTAGTAAGATTGATTTCAGTAGCCACTTGTCTGGAAATACCGAAGACCAGAAACGGTTTTGAAAACTTTTGTCACGTGATGACAAAAGTGATCGTCTTCTCAATAGAACATCTTTGATAATGTCTTCCGGCCAATCAGAATCAAGATAACGGCGTGGTGTTGTTGCAGGAAGTCCCGACGGAGAATACTTTTGCTGTAGTACAGGGGTGCACATAACTGGTACGCAGGTTATGTGCGTAATCTGAAATGCGTACCGTCACTTGTGTCACAAAGCGCATTTGCGTACCGACGTACTTGTGAAGCTTTTCCAGAAGGCGGTTAGATCAGTGGTTCTCAAATGGGGGTACGCGGACCCCTAGGGGTACGTTGGAGTACTGCAGGGGGTACGTGAGATTTATTTTATGTTAATGAAAAAAACTAAATAAGTAATCCATTTAAACAAACTAGGCTACTAATAGTAGATGAACTACTTTATTCAAAAGTTTACAGTAATTCTGGATAATAAAATGGGAAAAATAAATGGGGTGCTCTGTTTTCCTCTCCCTCTCCTGACAGCCCGTCAGGCTCAGCAGCTCGCTGAAGAACCTGTGATGAGTGTCCCGACAGTAAATAAACATATGTATAACTAGTTTAGCTAGTTCCAGAGTAGATCAAATAGCTAAGTGTGATGTTCTAACTCTTAGTGTGTGTTTCGCTCCGCTCACCGCTGCAGGTGAACATGTAGAGCTGCGTGTGTCTCCGTCAGCAGCAGCTGATCTCTCTCTCGTCCGATTAGACTTCACTCGCGTTTATGTTTATATCCATCAGATCTAGCTAGTTCTAGTTAATGATATGACTGCCTGCTTATCAAAGGACACCTAAACAGTAAGCGTTGCTTGGCCACAGGGTGTGGCCGCAAAGTATAGCGCAGCATTATGCACATGTTTATATGAGCGGTTATAGGTATAAATGCTCATATGTTGTTTCTCTTCATTCCCCACGCCCCAACATTTATAAATAAATATACACATTTTAGGAAAAGTTAGAAAGTTTGAGCAGTGTGGGTTTTATATGAACAGAGTTACACATATTTCAAAACACGAAGTGTAATAGCTGCAGTTTGCCTCCCTGTCAGAATGACAAAGGTCCTCAGTGAAGCACAAGCCCATGTTTCACTACATTGTAAGGACAGCTTATTAAACAGATCAGTTCAATGCAGCTAATGTCGTCTCAGTGTTATTGCTTGATGTTAAAATTGGTTTGCCATGAATTTAGTGATGGATTGTAAACATTTGAAATGTAGCATTTAAGTGTTTCTCATGTTGTTGTTTTAATAAATCAGACACTGATGGTGCAGCGCTGCACTGTACCTCTTTATATAGGCTTTTCCCCGAACAAATTCTTTTTGCGCTGATCAGGGGGTACTTGGCTGAATTTCTTTTTTCAAAGGGGGTACATTATTGAAAAAAGTTTGAGAACCACTGGGTTAGATCACCGGACGACAGAGTCGGTCTCCGTGTGCACAGACAGGGCTGCTGTTAACGTCGGCCTGTACAACGGAACTGTGCCAAAACTAGCCAACCGGCTGCGGAGGGAGACTCCCCCCTTCACTGGAGAACTGCGCTAAAACAGCTGATCACAACGTTCACACTCTGTGGTCACGAAGTACTCCACTAGCCCCCCCCCCCCCTCTGTCGACTTCCCTGAAGTACTCCCCCGTTGATAGAAATCAACACGTAATGAATTAAGACCCCACGGTTTGATGATTGATAGGTGCTCTCTTTCATTTTGACACACAGACAAATGTTACAATAAACATGTTAAATGGATATATCCGCCTTCTTTCATTTATCTTTCCATTCCCACAACAATATACATAAAGAAATGGTATATTTTGGACATAGTTCGAATGGTGATTAATCATGATTAATACATTTTTAAGCTGTGATTAATCTGATTAAAAATGTTAATCGTTTGACGGCCCTAGTGCATATGTATAAACGTGTCTTTTGACTGTATAGGTATATGCATATTTGCATACATATTTTTATATATTTTTGTATTTGGGATTGTGGGAAACGGTATTTTTCGATCTCTCTGTCTGTACACACAAACTGAAAGATTGACCATAAAGTTGACTTTGTGTTTCCCCCTCACTCTGCAGACAAGCAGAACGAGGCGGAGATCCCGTCTCCCACCTTGAAAGATAAATCCATGAGTCAAATCACCGGCGTGAGGAAACTCTGCCACAGCTCCAGCCTCTCCAGTTCCTCCATGCCTCGCTTCGGCGTCGACACAGACCACGAGGACGAGCTCGCCAAGGTCTGTCTCCTTCTCTCTGTCTCCTTCTCTCTGACTCCTTCTCTATGTCTCCTTCTCTCTGACTCCTTCTCTGTCTCTCTGTCTCCTTCTCTCTGACTCCTTCTCTCTGACTCCTTCTCTCTGTCTTCTTCTCTATGTCTCCTTCTCTCTGTCTCCTTCTCTCTGTCTCCTTCTCCCTGTCTCCTTCTCTCTGTCACATTCTCTGTGTCTTCTTTTCTCTGACTCCTTCTCTGTGTCTCCTTCTCTGTGTCTCCTTCTCTCTGTCTCATTCTATCTGTCTCCTTCTCTGTGTCTCCTTCTCTCTGACTCCTTCTCTCTGTCTCCTTCTATCTGACTCCTTCTCTCTGACTCCTTCTCTCTGACTCCTTCTCTCTGTCTCCTTCTCTCTGACTCCTTCTTTCTGTCTCCTTCTCTCTGACTCATTCTCTCTGTCTCCTTCTCTCTGTCTCCTTCTCTCTGTCTCTCTGTCTCCTTCTATCTGACTCCTTCTCTCTGTCTCATTCTCTGTGTCTCCTTCTCTCTGACTCCTTCTCTCTGTCTCATTCTCTGTGTCTCCTTCTATCTGACTCCTTCTCTCTGTCTCCTTCTATCTGACTCCTTCTCTCTGACTCCTTCTCTCTGAATCCTTCTCTCTGTCTCCTTCTCTCTGACTCCTTCTCTCTGACTCCTTCTCTCTGTCTCCTTCTCTGTGTCTCCTTCTCTCTGTCTCCTTCTCTCTGTCTCCTTCTCCCTGTCTCCTTCTCTCTGTCACATTCTCTGTGTCTTCTTTTCTCTGACTCCTTCTCTGTGTCTCCTTCTCTGTGTCTCCTTCTCTCTGTCTCATTCTATCTGTCTCCTTCTCTGTATCTCCTTCTCTCTGACTCCTTCTCTCTGTCTCCTTCTATCTGACTCCTTCTCTCTGACTCCTTCTCTCTGTCTCCTTCTCTCTGACTCCTTCTTTCTGTCTCCTTCTCTCTGACTCATTCTCTCTGTCTCCTTCTCTCTGTCTCCTTCTCTCTGTCTCTCTGTCTCCTTCTATCTGACTCCTTCTCTCTGTCTCATTCTCTGTGTCTCCTTCTCTCTGACTCCTTCTCTCTGTCTCATTCTCTGTGTCTCCTTCTATCTGACTCATTCTCTCTGTCTCCTTCTATCTGACTCCTTCTCTCTGACTCCTTCTCTCTGAATCCTTCTCTCTGTCTCCTTCTCTCTGACTCATTCTCTCTGTCTCCTTCTCTCTGTCTCCTTCTCTCTGTCTCTCTGTCTCCTTCTATCTGACTCCTTCTCTCTGACTCCTTCTTTCTGTCTCCTTCTCTCTGTCTCCTGCTCTCTGTCTCCTTCTCTCTGACTCCTTCTCTCTGTCTCCTTCTCTCTGACTCCTTCTCTCTGTCTCCTTCTCTCTGTCTCCTTCTCTCTGACTCCTTCTCTCTGTCTCCTTCTCTATGTCTCCTTCTCTCTGACTCCTTCTCTGTCTCTCTGTCTCCTTCTCTCTGACTCCTTCTCTCTGACTCCTTCTCTCTGTCTCCTTCTCTATGTCTCCTTCTCTCTGTCTCCTTCTCTCTGTCTCCTTCTCCCTGTCTCCTTCTCTCTGTCACATTCTCTGTGTCTTCTTTTCTCTGACTCCTTCTCTGTGTCTCCTTCTCTGTGTCTCCTTCTCTCTGTCCCATTCTATCTGTCTCCTTCTCTGTGTCTCCTTCTCTCTGACTCCTTCTCTCTGTCTCCTTCTATCTGACTCCTTCTCTCTGACTCCTTCTCTCTGACTCCTTCTCTCTGTCTCCTTCTCTCTGACTCCTTCTTTCTGTCTCCTTCTCTCTGACTCATTCTCTCTGTCTCCTTCTCTCTGTCTCCTTCTCTCTGTCTCTCTGTCTCCTTCTATCTGACTCCTTCTCTCTGTCTCATTCTCTGTGTCTCCTTCTCTCTGACTCCTTCTCTCTGTCTCATTCTCTGTGTCTCCTTTTATCTGACTCCTTCTCTCTGTCTCCTTCTATCTGACTCCTTCTCTCTGACTCCTTCTCTCTGAATCCTTCTCTCTGTCTCCTTCTCTCTGACTCCTTCTCTCTGACTCCTTCTCTCTGTCTCCTTCTCTGTGTCTCCTTCTCTCTGTCTCCTTCTCTCTGTCTCCTTCTCCCTGTCTCCTTCTCTCTGTCACATTCTCTGTGTCTTCTTTTCTCTGACTCCTTCTCTGTGTCTCCTTCTCTGTGTCTCCTTCTCTCTGTCTCATTCTATCTGTCTCCTTCTCTGTATCTCCTTCTCTCTGACTCCTTCTCTCTGTCTCCTTCTATCTGACTCCTTCTCTCTGACTCCTTCTCTCTGTCTCCTTCTCTCTGACTCCTTCTTTCTGTCTCCTTCTCTCTGACTCATTCTCTCTGTCTCCTTCTCTCTGTCTCCTTCTCTCTGTCTCTCTGTCTCCTTCTATCTGACTCCTTCTCTCTGTCTCCTTCTATCTGACTCCTTCTCTCTGACTCCTTCTCTCTGAATCCTTCTCTCTGTCTCATTCTCTCTGACTCATTCTCTCTGTCTCCTTCTCTCTGTCTCCTTCTCTCTGTCTCCTTCTCTCTGTCTCTCTGTCTCCTTCTATCTGACTCCTTCTCTCTGACTCCTTCTTTCTGTCTCCTTCTCTCTGACTCCTTCTCTCTGTCTCCTTCTCTCTGACTCCTTCTCTCTGTCTCCTTCTCTCTGTCTCCTTCTCTCTGACTCATTCTCTCTGTCTCCTTCTCTCTGTCTCCTTCTCTCTGTCTCTCTGTCTCCTTCTATCTGACTCCTTCTCTCTGACTCCTTCTTTCTGTCTCCTTCTCTCTGACTCCTTCTCTCTGTCTCCTTCTCTCTGACTCCTTCTCTCTGTCTCCTTCTCTCTGTCTCCTTCTCTCTGACTCCTTCTCTCTGACTCCTTCTCTCTGTCTCCTTCTATCTGACTCCTTCTCTCTGACTCCTTCTCTCTGACTCCTTCTCTCTGTCTCCTTCTCTCTGACTCATTCTCTCTGACTCCTTCTCTCTGTCTCCTTCTCTCTGACTCCTTCTCTCTGTCTCCTTCTCTCTGTCTCCTTCTCTCTGTCTCTCTGTCTCCTTCTATCTGACTCCTTCTCTCTGTCTCATTCTCTGTGTCTCCTTCTCTCTGACTCCTTCTCTCTGTCTCATTCTCTGTGTCTCCTTCTATCTGACTCCTTCTCTCTGTCTCCTTCTATCTGACTCCTTCTCTCTGACTCCTTCTATCTGACTCCTTCTCTCTGTCTCCTTCTCTCTGACTCATTCTCTCTGACTCCTTCTCTCTGTCTCCTTCTCTCTGACTCCTTCTCTCTGTCTCCTTCTCTCTGTCTCCTTCTCTCTGTCTCTCTGTCTCCTTCTATCTGACTCCTTCTCTCTGTCTCATTCTCTGTGTCTCCTTCTCTCTGACTCCTTCTCTCTGTCTCATTCTCTGTGTCTCCTTCTATCTGACTCCTTCTCTCTGTCTCCTTCTATCTGACTCCTTCTCTCTGACTCCTTCTATCTGACTCCTTCTCTCTGTCTCCTTCTCTCTGACTCCTTCTCTCTGACTCCTTCTCTCTGTCTCCTTCTCTCTGACTCATTCTCTGTGTCTCATTCTCTGTGTCTCCTTCTCTCTGTCTCATTCTCTTTGTCTCCTTCTCTCTGACTCCTTCTCTGTGTCTCCTTCTCTCTGACTCCTTCTCTCTGTCTCCTTCTCTCTGACTCCTTCTCTCTGACTCCTTCTCTCTGTCTCCTTCTCTCTGACTCCTTCTCTGTGACTCCTTCTTTCTGTCTCCTTCTCTCTGACTCCTTCTCTCTGTCTCCTTCTCTCTGACTCCTTCTCTCTGACTCCTTCTCTCTGTCTCCTTCTCTCTGACTCCTTCTCTCTGTCTCCTTCTCTCTGTCTCCTTCTCTCTGTCTCTCTGTCTCTCTGTCTCCTTCTATCTGACTCCTTCTCTCTGTCTCATTCTCTGTGTCTCCTTCTCTCTGACTCCTTCTCCCTGTCTCATTCTCTGTGTCTCCTTCTATCTGACTCCTTCTCTCTGTCTCCTTCTATCTGACTCCTTCTCTCTGACTCCTTCTCTCTGACTCCTTCTCTCTGTCTCCTTCTCTCTGACTCCTTCTCTCTGTCTCCTTCTCTCTGACTCATTCTCTGTGTCTCATTCTCTGTGTCTCCTTCTCTCTGTCTCATTCTCTTTGTCTCCTTCTCTCTGACTCCTTCTCTGTGTCTCCTTCTCTCTGACTCCTTCTCTCTGTCTCCTTCTCTCTGACTCCTTCTCTCTGACTCCTTCTCTCTGTCTCCTTCTCTCTGACTCCTTCTCTGTGACTCCTTCTTTCTGTCTCCTTCTCTCTGTCTCCTTCTCTCTGACTCCTTCTCTGTGACTCCTTCTGTCTGTCTCCTTCTCTCTGACTCCTTCTCTCTGTCTCCTTCTCTCTGACTCCTTCTCTCTGACTCCTTCTTTCTGTCTCCTTCTCTCTGACTCACTCCAAAACAAGCTGCACACATCAATCCCTGCTCAGAGTTGGACTGTAAACACAGACGATATACGATACGATACAAATATCAAGACACAATACATGAACAACATTACATTACACGTCACTTGTTAGACGCTTTTTATCCAAAGCGACTTACATACTCGATACTGTGGACAATCCCCACAGGAGCACTTTGGGGTGAAGTGTCTCAGGGACACAACGACATGCTGACTGCAGTGGGGTTTGAATATAGATCCGAACACCAACGCATAACCCACTGCCCCACACGCCTCCCAACAACAAAAACAAAACATTTCACATCACAATCACTGAGAGAAAACAAAAGACCCTTTAGGGTGCATTTGATCTGTAGTGTGAGGATTGACTGGTGCACAAAGGATGCTTCAGTCTGACTTTATGTTCTGGTTCGCACACAACACTAACATTTAATATGATATCTTCTTTCATGACTTCAGGGCTCTGTAGATTTGAGTTTGCTCTTGTTTTATTTCAATATTGTCTTGTTTGTCCCTTCCATTAGTGTTGAGGAAGTGTGTGTGCTGCACTTCTATTCTGTTGGCGATTTACTGCTGAGGCTCTTTTAACATCAAGACTAAAGAGGGAGGTTTCCTGTGTGACATGAACTCCATACACAATGTGGTACCACTTAACAATAAGACTACCCCTCTAAAGGGTTTACGAATAGTTTGTAATTCATTTATTAATTAGGTTGTGAACACTTCATAAATCCTTAATAAGCTTTTATAAGACATGAGATAAACAGGGCAACTGTTGCTTGCCAAATAATGAGCACACATGTATCTGTACTGCTAAGCCTTATATTGGCTACCTAGCTTACTTCGTCTCCTTCATCAGCCAGCATCCTTGGTATCTGTTGCTCACTGAGTTCTCGCTAAGTAGCCAATATGAGGCTTAGTCATCTTGCCAAATAGTGTGCCTGTGTTGATGTATGAAAACAATGAACTGGTTTATAAATGGTTCTTAATGATTAATAAAGTGATTACAACCTAATTCATAACCTATTTATAAACCCTTTATGAATCCTTTATAAGGGTTGTCTTATTGTAAAGTGGTACCCAAAAGGTAATATATTTTTATTTTAAACCGTATTCAATGAGATGTCAGTGGAGGAGAAACCCAAACTGAAAAAAACACACACAGACAGACATAGCGCAGACAAGGCACACTTGTAAATGCCACACGTCGATACAATATCCTACAACCCTTACACACTTTAACTACTTATCAATATAACACCAAATGAAGGCAACTACATTATAAGATTGATAGTAAAGAGTGAGAGGGGGTTGAGGAGTAGGGTTAGGGTAGATACAGGGCCGCCCCTCCCTGCAGGCCGATCATGCAGACTGCGTGGGGCCTCACCTTGCGGAGGGTGCCTCAACTGAAAATGCGGCGCACTTATGTGCTTATGCAGCGCAATTAGTGTGGCGCGGTACGGTGTCGCCGAGGCTCCACTAGCACCCCCCCCCGTCGACGCTTGCGAAACAGAGGGCTTATAACTTGTTTTTTTGTTTTTTTATTTATTTATTGTACAGGCTACTGACACAAAACATGGACATTACAATAACAAAAAGAGACATTCCTATCTCAGACAAAAAAAAGGGCATATAACTTTGCGTGGGGCCTCATGTTGGCCAGGCACGGCCCTGGGTAGATATGTAGGGTTTACTAATCTAAAGTGTTCCATTTATTTGCATAATTATATAGAAAGGGTTACTTAGTTACGACCCTTTCAAAAGTACTGAAAAATGCCCCTGTTAAAATATGTATTTATTTCTGTTTGATCAGGAGTTGGAGGATCTGGATAAGTGGAGTTTTAACGTCTTCAGTTTAGCAGAGTTCTCCAACAACAGACCCCTCAGCTGCATCATGTACACCATCTTCCAGGTGTGTTTCTGTCGGACCGCTCTCGCCTGAAGTGCTTTTCTGTTTTTTAATATACAGTACATAGTAGATACTTACTTTTACAAGAGGGCCTACAATTAGCAAATCACTTTTGTTAAAACATAATTAAATTGAACTGAGAAATCTTTGATATTATCATTTGAGAGTTTTAAATGCAAATGTTGCACTTCAACAGTTGTTCATTTATTGGCATTTGATGTACTTTATAGGATATCATATACGCATCCTATTTTTTTACATAGGTGGTTATAACCTTTTTAAGGATTTCCTTTATGTGAACGGCTTATTTCTGAATTTACTTTATATTTGAACTATGATTATTTTCATTATTTTACCTTTATTTTGCACTTACCTCGTGAAGCCTGGTGCTCCATATGTGCTATACATACTGTATTTTGTTGAACTTGTATTGTGTAAATCTTAATGCAGGACACAATTGTCCTATGTATAATTGTGTGTGTGTGTGTGTGTGTGTGTGTGTGTGTGTGTGTGTGTGTGTGTGTGTGTGTGTGTGTGTGTGTGTGTGTGTGTGTGTGTGTGTGTGTGTGTGTGTGTGTGTGTGTGTGTGTGTGTGTGTAGGAGCGAGAGCTGTTGAAGACGTTTCGTATCCCCGTCGACACGTTTGTCACTTATGTTATGACTCTGGAGGACCATTACCATGGAAACATACCGTACCACAACAGCCTCCACGCTGCAGATGTCACTCAGTCCACACACGTCCTCCTGTCCACACCTGCTCTAGATGTCGGTACACACACACACACACACACACACACACACACACACACACACACACACACACACACACACACACACACACACACACACACACACACACACACACACACACACACACAGACACACACACACACACACACACACACACACACACACACACACACACACACACACACACACACACACACACACACACACACACACACACACACACACACACACACACACACACACACACGTGACACATAGATGTATAGATTGTATCTAAATACAATTGATTAAAAGTCAAATAAAGACAAACGAACACACACTAACACACGCTGTTAGTTCTGTTGAAGTTTAAATGCCGTTCTTTGGATAAAAACTTAAAAAAGTGGATGAACATATCTAAGTTTCTGTGATCTTCATCTGTTCTCTCAGGCCGTCTTCACTGATCTGGAGATCCTGGCCGCTCTGTTCGCTGCAGCGATCCACGACGTCGACCATCCCGGAGTCTCCAATCAGTTCCTCATCAACACCAGTGAGCACACACACACACACACACACACACACACACACACACACACACACACACACACACACACACACACACACACACACACACACACACACACACACACACACACACACACACACGGGAAATGTACATTGTAACAGCAGAAAAGAGCCAAAGACAGCTTAATGTTACCTTGGAAGCATGCATACAAAAAAATGAAAGATACAAAAAAAACATTATATTAAAAAAAGTTACGCAATTTACGGTCTAAATATTTGCACAAACGACTTCCTTTTTAACGTCTTCCTTGGTCCCTCCTCCTCAGACTCGGAGCTGGCCCTCATGTATAACGACGAGTCGGTTCTGGAGAACCACCACCTGGCCGTGGGCTTCAAGCTGCTGCACCAGGAGCACTGCGACATCTTCCAGAACCTGAACAAGAGGCAGCGGCAGAGCCTCCGCAAGCTCGTCATCGACCTGGTCAGACACACACTAAAAAACTTACATTGTGTACATTACTACTTTTTATTTAATTTTTGTTGTCATTTATTATATATGTTGCATTGTTGGAGGAGCTCAGGTCAGAAGAATGTCATTGCCATTTCTGCACTGTAGCTTTGTGCAGATGACAATAAAACATTTGAATCTTGTAAAGAACTTTCCATTATCTGACCCTGGCTTTGTAGATTCGGTTTTCTGAGGGCTGCCATTGCTGAGAATCTTATATTTTATAATTTGATCGTTTCAGATTTATTAGACATTATGTCATTATATTTTTTAGAGTTGCTGTTTTGGATTCTTTCTGGCCATATTATTTTAGATGTAGAAACCCATCTGTTTCGATTGTACCTTGTAAAGAAAAAGCACTTTAAAGAGTTAGCTTAGGCCTTGTAGCTAATTCACCATCACTTACTGTGGAAGGAGTTTCTTGAAGTGAATATATCTGCACTTTCCTTGTTGTTCGGAGTTTCAATGTTTTATGTTTTTTGTACTTCTGGTAAGTCGCTTTGGATAAAACCATCATCCAAATGTAATGTAGACGTTACAAGTTCATTTTGTTCAGTTCTGATCTTTTTGAAAAATGTTCAATCTGTTTAATGCAGTGTTTCTCAAACTTTTTCAAACCAAGGACCACTTAACCAATAAAAAAACACTCGCGGACCACCTAACTCCACAAATATCCAAAATCACATCGTTTTTCTAGAACAGATTACAAATCGCCTGAAATGGTACAAACAATCGGCAACATGTGTGATGAAGGTGTTGCGCTGGGCTATATCATGCAATTGAAAGTGAAACTTAAGCTCACTCCATTGCGGAGATATTCCCGCGAGGGTGCGGAAAACATACATTTATTTATTTATTTCAAATGTGAAATTTTACCAACATACTCGCGGACCACTAGGGGGCGCTCACGGACCAACAGTGGTCCGCGGACCACACTTTGAGAAGCACTGGTTTAATGCTAGTTTGTCCATAACTTGTTGTGTCTGCATTACTTACACTTAGCACTCTTAGAAACACTTTCTTAGTTCACACATGCAACACAAAGTTGATATGATAATATGTAATCAGAATGTAATCATTTGTTTTCATGTTGCTCTTTGTCTAGTAATAATTTTTTTTTTCTTTACATTTATTATTATTATAGCGCATTATAGTAGCAACTGAACTACTTAACTTCGTCTCTGATTTTAATCTCACTCATCTTTGTTTTTACTGTTTTGTTGGACAGATATGTTAAAGATTTTAGGTTACATCTTTGTGCTTCCTGTCTTCTGGTTGTGTCTTCCTGTCTCCGTGTTTAGGTGTTGGCCACAGATATGTCCAAACACATGACGCTGCTGGCTGACCTGAAGACGATGGTGGAGACGAAGAAGGTGACGAGCTCCGGTGTGCTGCTGCTGGATCATTACAACGAGCGGATACAGGTAACGGTCTGTACTCACACACACACCACAGACTCTCATGCATGATGTTGTCTACTTTACTGTGTGTACTGCAGGGGTAACAGAATACATTGAATGGTATTGAATAACTAATACTACGTTGCAAACACACACACATTACAAAACGGGGGGGATCGGGCTTTCTGTGCAGCTGATCCTCACCTGTGGAAGTCCCTCCCAGACCACCTGAGGACTCCACAGACCACTCCTTTAAAGGGGACATATCAAAGCAAAATGCACTTTGTGATATCTTTTATACATACATATGTGTCCCCGGTGCGTCGGAGAACTCACGCAGCGTCAGAAAATAAAACCCTCTCTCTTTTCCTCCGTACCCAAATCTTTTAAAAACGGGTGTACAACGAGCGGATACAGATTCCATCCGAACTGACGTCAAATCGGCAGCGGACCCACAGAAAGTTGTTATCAGAAACAATGCCTGACGTGTTTTGGATGTAACCTCGTCTTTGTTTACATTAGCAAGCCTGGCTAACACTCAGAGCTAACCTGTACTGGAGAGCACATGTGTTTAAAAAGCAGGAAATAAAAAAAGAACTCACCTTGTGATAAACCCGCAAGAGAAAAAGCATTTGAGCTCCATACTGTTTCAGAAATAATCCTTGATGTGGTTTAGAACAGGATGGCGTTTTATCACAGCAGAATTTAACTTTATCTCCGGAAGAATTCTGATCAGGCATTAGCTCCGCCTCCTCTTCTTTCTTTTTTTCAAGCTAAGGACCCAAGATCTGCGTTTCTCTAACAGGGCTGCAATAGAGGGGTTTGAGCAGTATGAGGCATGGCTACAACGGGTGATCTGTTTGGTATTTTGAAAAAAAAACTTCACAGGCATGTTTTGTATAGGTATGGCCCGACAATATATTTTCAAATATAGCATGATAGGTCCACTTTAAGAAAGGCCTAAAAAAATATATTTAAATTTGATTAAACGTGTGTTTCTTTTGTTCTATGACCCTTGTAGCACTTTGGGATTACTTTTAGCAATGAAAGGTGCTTTACAAATAAAATGTATTATTATTATTAAAACAAGTCTCACGAAATGGTTCAAAAGGTATATCACTTTAACATTGTGTTACGTGGATTAGATGACTTACTCAATTTGTAATAGGTAATTGTATTGGTAAACATTTTAAGAGCAGCCCTCCCAACCGTGTGTGTGAATATATTATTGAATACTATGTTCCGTGTGTGTGCAGGTGCTGAGGAACATGGTGCACTGTGCAGACCTGAGCAACCCCACCAAGGCGCTGCCGCTCTACAGGCAGTGGACCGAGAGGATCATGGAGGAGTTCTTCAGACAGGGAGACAAGGAGAGGGAGAGAGGCATGGAGATCAGCGCCATGTGTGACAAACACACCGCCTCTGTGGAGAAGAGCCAGGTAACGCTTTATCCCTCTTTTCCATACGGGCTAAATGTGTAGCTGTTAAAATAATTAATCCAAATTGATTAAATGGAACCTGTTTTTAAAGCGTGAACTATACTGTTTCAAAAGTGCTGATTCTCTGTCTGTTACTTTAGATATATTTGGTTAAAAATAACACAATGGTGCTCTAGGAGGAGATTCAGGTGATAAGGTGGGGGGGGGTACCTTGGTTGCTGATTGGCTAATGGTTACTCAAGACAACACATCGTTATGACATCACAAAGTGGCCAAAATCTGATCAGCTCATTTTCAGACAGGTTTTTATAGAAATGGATCAAAAAGAGAGAGAATCTTTTTTCCTGAAACTTTCAGAGTCTCTTTCCACAGAGGGGACACATGTTGATGTAGAAGAGACATGAAGAAGAGGGGACACATGTTGATGTAGAAGAGACATGAAGAAGAGGGGACACATGTTGATGTAGAAGAGACATGAAGAAGAGGGGACACATGTTGATGTAGAAGAGACATGAAGAAGAGGGGACACATGTTGATGTAGAAGAGACAAGAAGAAGAGGGGACACATGTTGATGTAGAAGAGACATGAAGAAGAGGGGACACATGTTGATGTAGAAGAGACATGAAGAAGAGGGGACACATGTTGATGTAGAAGAGACATGAAGAAGAGGGGACACATGTTGATGTAGAAGAGACATGGAGAAGAGGGGACACATGTTGATGTAGAAGAGACAAGAAGAAGAGGGGACACATGTTGATGTAGAAGAGACATGGAGAAGAGGGGACACATGTTGATGTAGAAGAGACATGAAGAAGAGGGGACACATGTTGATGTAGAAGAGACATGAAGAAGAGGGGACACATGTTGATGTAGAAGAGACATGAAGAAGAGGGGACACATGTTGATGTAGAAGAGACATGAAGAAGAGGGGACACATGTTGATGTAGAAGAGACATGAAGAAGAGGGGACACATGTTGATGTAGAAGAGACATGAAGAAGAGGGGACACATGTTGATGTAGAAGAGACATGGAGAAGAGGGGACACATGTTGATGTAGAAGAGACATGAAGAAGAGGGGACACATGTTGATGTAGAAGAGACATGAGGAAGAGGGGACACATGTTGATGTAGAAGAGACATGAAGAAGAGGGGACACATGTTGATGAAGAAGAGAGATGGAGAAGAGGGGACACATGTTGATGTAGAAGAGACATGAAGAAGAGGGGACACATGTTGATGTAGAAGAGACATGGAGAAGAGGGGACACATGTTGATGTAGAAGAGACATGAAGAAGAGGGGACACATGTTGATGTAGAAGAGACATGGAGAAGAGGGGACACATGTTGATGTAGAAGAGACATGAAGAAGAGGGGACACATGTTGATGTAGAAGAGACATGAAGAAGAGGGGACACATGTTGATGTAGAAGAGACATGAAGAAGAGGGGAGACATGTTGATGTAGAAGAGACATGAAGAAGAGGGGACACATGTTGATGTAGAAGAGACATGAAGAAGAGGGGAGACATGTTGATGTAGAAGAGACATGAAGAAGAGGGGACACATGTTGATGTAGAAGAGACATGAAGAAGAGGGGACACATGTTGATGAAGAAGAGAGATGGAGAAGAGGGGACACATGTTGATGTAGAAGAGACATGAAGAAGAGGGGACACATGTTGATGAAGAAGAGAGATGGAGAAGAGGGGACACATGTTGATGTAGAAGAGACATGAAGAAGAGGGGACACATGTTGATGTAGAGGAGACATGAAGAAGAGGGGACACATGTTGATGTAGAAGAGACATGAAGAAGAGGGGACACATGTTGATGTTGAAGAGACATGAAGAAGAGGGGACACATGTTGATGTAGAAGAGACATGGAGAAGAGGGGACACATGTTGATGTAGAAGAGACATGGAGAAGAGGGGACACATGTTGATGTAGAAGAGACATGGAGAAGAGGGGACACATGTTGATGTAGAAGAGACATGGAGAAGAGGGGACACATGTTGATGTAGAAGAGACATGGAGAAGAGGGGACACATGTTGATGTAGAAGAGACATGAGGAAGAGGATTTTGCATAATAGGTGACCTTGAAAACAATTTTTTTTTCAAAATGTCTAATCATTTCCTTTATAATTCTTCCCCTCCAGGTGGGTTTCATCGACTACATCGTGCACCCGCTGTGGGAGACGTGGGCGGACCTGGTGCACCCGGACGCTCAGGAGCTGCTGGACACTCTGGAGGAGAACAGGGAGTGGTACCTGAGCACCATGCCCCAGTCCCCCTCTCCCCCCCCGGACCGACACCTGCAGATCGACCGCTTCCAGTTCGAACTCACCCTGGAGGACATGGAGCACAACAACCACAACCACATCCACCTGAGGAGCAACGGGGGCACGGGAGACGCAGAGGAGGAGGAGGAGGAGGAGGAGGAGGAAGGAGCTGAGGAAGAAGACGAGGAGAATCACAACAGCAAACACAACGGGTTACAAAGTGAGGAAGAGGACGAGGAGGATGAGAATGGGGAAGGAGAAGGAGGAGAAGTAGAGGAGGTGAAGGACACTGAAGAGGAGGAGGAGGAATGTGAAGAGGGGGAAGGAGAAGAAGTAGAGTCAAAGGAGGAGGAGGGTGTAGAAGGAGAAGAAGAAGTAGAGGAGGTGAAGGACACTGAGGAGGATGAATGTGAAGAGGAGGAAGGAGAAGAAGTAGAGGCAAAGGAGGAGGAGGGTGTAGAAGGAGAAGGAGAAGCAGTAGAGGAGGTGAAGAACACTGAAGAGGAGGAAGGAGAAGAAGTAGAAGCAAAGGAAGAGGAAGGTGTAGAAGAAGAAGAAGGAGAGGAGGTGAAGGACACTGAAGAGGAGGAAGGAGAAGAAGACGGAGGAGGTGAAGTAAACGATGCAGCTGAGGAGGAGGAGGAAACTCAAGAGGAGGAGGAAGAGGCTGAGCAACATCCCGAAGAAGAACAAGAGGATGGTGCAGAAGATAAGGATGTGAATAACGAGGAGGGAGGAGGCGAGGAAACTTGGGAACATGAAGATATAGATGGAGAACAAGAGGGAGAGGAAGGAGCTGAGGAGGAAGAGGAGGAGGCAGCAGAAACGGAGGACAAAGTGGAGGAGGAGGTTGGAGAAACAGAAGAGGAAGAGGAGGAGAAAGAGGAAGAGGAGGAAAGTTAGTTGCATCTAAAATATGATTTAACGGGGTCAGTGAAAAGTGAGGGATTCAAAATGAAGCTGGAAAGACGGTTAATAGTAAGACTGTCATGAGGAAGAGGAGGAGGAGGAGGAAGAGGAGGAGGAGGAGTTGCACTTCTCTTCTGAGGGCTGAACTGCAGACGCCCTCAACTCATTTCCGCAGACGGACGGAGAGCAGCGTCGGCCTCCCGATCAGCTCGGATTGTTTCAGCGTCTCGATCGTCCGGTCGCGACAGAACGACGTCACGTCTTCTTCTCCGAGTGTCTGTCCATCCATCACTGCCGTAGGGGACACGACGAGGGGATCATAAGACAATACGGGGGGGGGGGGGGGGGGGGGGGGGGGCTGTTTTATCAACCTTTTGTATCAAAAAAAAGAAAACCACGCCCTGAAATGCGTACATGCAAATAAGTGTGTGCCTGTTCTCCAGATATACTACCCATCATCTCTGTCACCGTCTCTTTGTGAGGAAGACACACACACACACACACACACACACACACACACACACACACACACACACACACACACACACACACACACACACACACACACACACACACACGGCGACCAACGACTGTTTTAAAGAATGTCAACTTCCTCAGTTGGTCAGAAAAAATAAGCGTGTGGAAAGTGTCTGTCGTCTTATATATTTAATACAAAAACTGTCCACGTTGTCACGGGAACTGAGAACACCTCTGGGCTCCGGTGTACAAACAGTTCCTCACAGAGCGACCTTGAAGCGACCTTGAAGCAACCTTGAAGCGACCTTGAAGCAACCTTGAAGCGACCTTGCTGGATTTCTGAGTAATACATGGAGCGTTTCGTCCAAGTGGAAACATTTGCAATCCAGTTTCGAAAAAGGCTGACCTGATGTTCGTCGGTTCATGATGTGGGTTCTTGTTTAAAGGGACAGTTCACCCCAAAAAGACAATTGGAACAATGTGTTTCCTCTCACCTGTAGCGCTGTTAACCAGTCTCCATTGTTTCAGTGTGAGTTCTCTGTACACATCTCTGCCTTCTTTTCAATATATTGGAACCAGATGGCACACATTTGACATAAAACAAACAATTAGCAGCACTAACACAAACAGCAAATTATATACAGCAATGTCATTAACAGGGCATGTGCAAAAAGTGACGAGTAATTATTCTGTTTTTTACAATTGCCATACTTATGAAGGTAATCTAACTGTATGTGTATTTGTAGCACACACACACAGGTAGATTTAAAAACGTTTAAATACACTCATAATTGCGACATTGCTGTTAATATATTTCTTGTTTGTCACAGGTAAAGTGTCATGTTTTTTATTTATTGATTTGTTAATTTGTTAATTATTTAATTTAGCATCAAGAGGAAGGTAACAACAGCTGAAACATTACACCTACAAATCAGTAGGTTAAAAATACATAATGATAAATGTGAAGATAAAAGTGTTCGTAGTTGTATTTGAGGGAAGGCAGACATCTTTACGGCCGATATCTCAGATAATAGGCTACTTACATACAAACAATCTAGAAGGACCCGCACTACAGTTGAGAGGAACAACTTGGATTTCGGGCTGAAATGTCGCTTTAAATACAAATAAAAACACCCTCCATTCATCCCTTCATCCCTTCATCCATTCATCCCTTCATCCCTTCATCCCAGACTGTGAGTTTGATTCCCGGGTGAACCGTGCCAAACTAACCACTGAGCGTTTCAGCCTTCCTCCAAACAAGATGGCCGCTCAACCTGAAGCAATGCATTGTGGGACCAGGATAACGACGATGGGTGTGATAGTCTTCCACAAATCACTTTTTTCTTTCTATTGTTTTTTGTAAAAATGGTATTTGGCACTTTATCTAACACCCCTGTTACATATATGTACATAACAAACGTGTATTTTAATCTGCTGATGTCAAATAATAAATATGATAAATGAAATTCCTGCTGCAGGTTCTCCGGAAAACCCTTTATCCTCTGAAAACTAATGGCAAGGATTTATCCACAAAGATAAAAAAGGACTTTTGTTAACGCTTTATGTTCTGGGTCCATGCTTTGGGGTTTACCTGTAGTGTGTGATATTGGTTATTAGTGCATGTAAATGGTCTGCAAAGGCTAAAACCACAACGTTCCTTTCAGAGGAAGTTTCTCTCTTCCGCACGTTTTGATTTGAGTTTGTTTTGCATGTCGCAGCAACGCTCCGGCACGAGTAGCGGTCTCAACGTTTAGGCAGGAGATGAAGAATAAGATGATGCAGAATGATAGTGAGAAACCGAGTTTCAATTTGTTTTGCTTACAGACAGAATTTGTATTTATGACATATGGCAGGGTAAACACTGTAGCACTGGCAGACATAAGGCACACAAGAACATACATATTCACTTTGGCTTTAACGGTCCCCTATTATACTATGTGTCAACAATATTTTACAGGTCTCAAATGTATACTAAACATGTCTCTGAAGTGTTTGGCTCGAAATACCAAACAGATCATTGCAGCATTACCCATAATCCCCTCTGTTTCAGCCCTGTTTCAAAAGTGCTGATTCTGTGTCTGTAGCTTTAAATGCTAATGAGCTGCTGCTGGCCACGCCCCTCTGATACATGATTGGTTTAAAAAACACAATGGTGCTCTAGCAGAAGATTCAGGTGATAAGGGGGGGGGGGGGGGGGGGGTTACCTTGGTTGCTGATTGGCTAATGGTTACACAAGCCAAAACATCGTTATGACATCACAAAGTGGCCCAAATCTGATCAGCTCATTTTCAGACAGGTTCTTATAGAAATGGATCAGGACAAAACGAGGACATCTTTTTTCCTGAAACTTTCAGAATCTCTTTACACAGAGAGGACACATGTTGATGTAGAAGAGACATGAAGAAGAGGGGACACATGTTGATGTAGAGAGACATGAAGAAGAGGGGACACATGTTGATGTAGATGAGACATGAAGAAGAGGGGACACATGTTGATGTAGAAGAGACATGAAGAAGAGGGGACACATGTTGATGTAGAAGAGACATGAAGAAGAGGGGACACATGTTGATGTAGAGAGACATGAAGAAGAGGGGACACATGTTGATGTAGATGAGACATGAAGAAGAGGGGACACATGTTGATGTAGAAGAGACATGAAGAAGAGGGGACACATGTTGATGTAGAGAGACATGAAGAAGAGGGGACACATGTTGATGTAGATGAGACATGAAGAAGAGGGGACACATGTTGATGTAGAAGAGACATGAAGAAGAGAGGACACATGTTGATGTAGAAGAGACATGAAGAAGAGGGGACACATGTTGATGTAGAGAGACATGAAGAAGAGGGGACACATGTTGATGTAGATGAGACATGAAGAAGAGGGGACACATGTTGATGTAGAAGAGACATGAAGAAGAGGGGACACATGTTGATGTAGAGAGACATGAAGAAGAGGGGACACATGTTGATGTAGATGAGACATGAAGAAGAGGGGACACATGTTGATGTAGAAGAGACATGAAGAAGAGAGGACACATGTTGATGTAGAAGAGACATGAAGAAGAGGGGACACGTGTTGATGTAGAAGAGACATGAAGAAGAGGGGACACATGTTGATGTAGAAGAGACATGAAGAAGAGGGGACACATGTTGATGTAGAAGAGACATGAAGAAGAGGGGACACATGTTGATGTAGAAGAGACATGAAGAAGAGGGGACACATGTTGATGTAGAAGAGACGTGAAGAAGAGGGGACACATGTTGATGTAGAAGAGACATGAAGAAGAGGGGACACGTGTTGATGTAGAAGAGACAAGAAGAAGAGGGGACACATGTTGATGTAGAAGAGACATGAAGAAGAGGGGACACATGTTGATGTAGAAGAGACATGAAGAAGAGGGGACACGTGTTGATGTAGAAGAGACATGAAGAAGAGGATTACGCATAATAGGTGACCTTTAAGTCGTTCAGAAATATTCTGACAAACTTTGAGTGCAGCCTGTTTCTAACTTCTGACAGTGATGGGTGATTCAGATTCAACGAATGTGTTCCTCTGGGCTCAAAACACAACTTGTATCCAACATGATGTCAGTGCAATGTTACCATTATGTTTCTTAACACACGAAGAACCGGAAGCAAAAGAAAAGGCACTACATACCCGCAAATATAAAACATTTTCTCACACATGTATTCCTTAAGACAACCTCACTCTTAATAAATACATATTAAAAACACAACTTCCATCTTAAGGCACTTTGAGAGAAGGCTTTGACCATAATGTACGTGCAGACATTTAGCTGCATGTCAGTGGTATTGGTTCAATACACACCTTATTATCAAACTGCACTTTAATGCAGGAATAGCAAAATACTGAAAGTGATCTCCTGAACTTCTAACATTTGTATCTTTTAAAAAGAGTTGCTCTTAGAGTAATTTCTATCCTTCCAAGATGATTCTGGCTTTATTGTATCAGAAAACTCTATCTTATAATCCTGAAAATACAGATATATGTTTAGTTTGTTTCGGCGTTGTCACAAGTTTCCCACACCTTTGTCCAGTTTTTTTTCACTTTACTCTTCAGATCCTGATGTTTTTCTTTTTTCTATCCGAGTATCCAAAGTGTCTTCAGTGTCTGATCAAAGAGGTCCAGTCAGGAAAGTTGTCGATCTCCCCGGTCTCGTTCAGATGTTGGTCTCCATGTGTCATCGTCAGTTTGTAGCGTAGACGCATCTTTCGCTGAAGAGAAGAGCGAGACATGACACATGTAGTAACTGAACACATCAATGATCAACAGCACATGAACACTGTGTTCATGAGGTCACAGTGACCTTTAAAAGAAAAATCCAAACAGTTCATATTTCAGTCCAAGTGGACGTTGAAGAAATGTGTAAAATTGCATTTAAGAAAATTGTATATAAGGCCAACCCTGAACCATAGTGATGTATGAAGTATGCCATGACAATGTTATGTTATAGTATACCATAACAATATCACATACAATTAAAGAATAGAAGAAGAGTCTGACTAATTTGAATAAGATTCAGTGATAAACAACGTCATATCTCTTGAAAGCTTGGTGCTATTGCTACACATCGAACTTTGAGACAAGATATGTGTGTGTGTGTGTGTGTGTGTGTGTGTGTGTGTCCTAGCATTACTATCCTTGTGGGGACCTACATCTGTTTACAGTCACGTGTGGGGACTCACCTCCCCATGAGGGAAATAATTAATTTTAGGGTGAAGACTTGGTCTTGGTTATGGTTAGGATAAGTCTCAATTAGGGAGGGAAGCCAAGTGGAGAGAGCCCTGTCAATTAGAGTGTGTGTGTGTGTGTGTGTGTGTGTGTGTGTGTGTGTGTGTGCGTGCGTGCGTGCGTGCGTGTGTGTGTGGTCATTAGTCAAATTATACTAATACTGTTGGGGATTAATGTAATTCAACCGCCCTGTCAACTCACCTTCTGAGGGTTATCCAGCAGGAGGACCTGAGAGACGGCAGGTGGAGGCAGCAGAGGGTTGTACGGAGGGAGGTGAGTCCCAGAGGCCGGCTGAAGTTTCACTAACATCGTCTGAGAGAGGGGAAATTATATGGAAATTCAACTCATAAATGGAAAACAGGTCAGCACAGCTCAAACCGCTAAAAGCTCAGGAAGAAAGTGTGTGTGGGAATGTGCATAACACATTGTTCATGAGATGGAAAATCTGAAGTGGGTGTGTCCAGCAGGGGGCGTCAGTGGCAATAAATGAAATCTGATATCTCAAGGGTTATTTTACAATTAGACAAACACACTTAACTTTTCCAGGAGTTGTTGATGAAAAATTATTTGTATGTAAAAATATACTTTGCATTAAATGTGATTCAGATTTCTGATGAAATGTTGCCTTGTCAAACACGTCAATCAAAATGAGCTTGAATTCCCACTTGCTCCTCATGTTCAAAAGGTTGTTTTGAAACAACAACGTAGCTTTAAGTTTCACAACGTTTTACAAGTTTAAATCTGCAATAACGGAAAACAAAACTAATATTGTATTTCCTTTTTTTAAGAGATTATGTTTTCTACCTTTGGAACAGCAGCTTGAAACAGGAAGTCTTTAACTTGGAGGGCAGATGTGTTCACGGTGGAGGAGACGACCACAGCGACACCAGGATAACCCAGCGGAGAGTCTCTGGCAAAATGTAGAGAGACGTGGACGCCGCCATGATCATACACAGTGATCGGCTCAAGATTACCTACAACAACAAAAATAACAAATTCAGAAGTAAATAAACACGTAACGGAGAAATCGTACGGAGAAAAACAGAACTGTAACACACAGAGTAACACAGCTGTTTCTCCGTATGAACTCACTGGGTTTGATGGTGTAAACGGGAACAAAGACGTTTTTTAAAAGTCGCGGTGTCAACAAGCTCTCCTTTTGTTCTGGAGATCCCGACATTTCACTGAGTTGTTTCTGATTCTCGGACAGTGATCCTGACTCTGTGAACTGTTGATGGTGAGGGAGTGACCTGAAGAAAGAAGACATCGTCAAACATTTGTTTAGGATATAACAAAGATGGCATTTGAGCAGTGGTAAGAGAAGTACTCAGATTGTGTACCGTACTTTTCGGACTATAAGCCGCGACTTTTTCCCCCATTTTGTTTGTACAGCTAACGGCCACTAGGGAACCTCCTAAATCTATGGATTTTACAGGTACAATTAACCACCTTTAACTCTATGGGCTCTATGACCGGTCCGCGCCCGCCACCTTTAAGCGGCGGCTCCAGCAGGAAAAGCTGGAGGCCGGAAAAGAGTGAGACAGGTAGCGCGCCAAAGTAAAAGTGGAACCGAGAGACAGAACGAGAGCAAGACAGACGGACAATTTAGCTGCTGCGGCTTATATGCAGGTGCGCTTTATAGTCCGGAAAGTACGGTACTTAAGTTAAGTATTAGTACCAGAGTGTAGGAATACTCTGCTGCAAGTGAAAGTCCTGCATTCAAATAGTTGCTCAAGTAAAAGTACAAAAGTATTAGCATCAAAATATACTTCAAGTACCAAAAGTAGTCATTGTGCGGATTGGCCCCATTTCAGAATAATATATAGCTTTTGATTATAATTATTGATAATTAAAGTGTTATCAAAGCTGGTAAAGGTGCAGCAAGTAACTTAAGGTATTAAATAATTGTAGTGGAGTAGTAGCATAAAATGGAAATACTCGTACAAGTATCTCAAAATTGTACTTAAGTACAGTACTTGAGTAAATGTACTTGTTACTTGTATGTATAACATTAATGCACAACACAACACAAATAATCGTGATGAGGATACATCTAAGTATCTACATTAACATTTGAAAAGGTGATTATTTTTAAAATATAATAGTATAACATGTTGTAATTATGTTACAGAATGGCCAGTATCTTTGACTTTCCCTCGTTATCTGGGATTATATTTGTAGTGTCTTGATTTGATTTGGACAGTCCTACTATACATTATTTTATGTGAAGGATTTATTTTGTTTATTTTTACGTATTTATACCCAGAGTATTTTCACTGTCTATCCTCATAATCATTTAAATACTAATTATTCACCAGCGCATTATTGAAATTACAATTGGGATTAGAGTGTAAACTATATCAGTAGATGTTTGACTTTTTTTATTTCTCCATAAATATACATACAGTACGCCAAAACCAAAGCATTACTGTATCTCCAAAAGTGTATGTATTTTCTCAATCTTTACCAGATGTTCGTCCCATTCGATGTCGCGCTGCTGCCCCCACATCCACGGGCTCTCAGAACGACGCCTCTGCCTCCGTTCTGCTCAGCGTGGTTCATCTGAAACTCTCCATTTAGCTGAAACAAGAAGAATTAACGGTGTTAAACACATGAAATAAAATCTCAGTTCAACTCTTTAACGTAACATCGGAGCCTCACCTGCAGCAGATCTTCAGAGTACGACCGGGAAGTCTCTTGTTTTGAGACGTGATTATTTTGTGACTCTGTAATCACAGGACAGAACAACATCGCATTATAAGACATTACTTTCACAATCAGAATCAGAAACCTTTATTTGCCTCACAGCGGGACATTTACATTGTTACGTCATAGGAGATAAAAAACACAAGGTAAAACACATACAAAGCAGCATTATAAAAGTAAATTAATGTATATAAGCAGTACTACTTGCACTATTTTAACTATGTTATCTGTTTTATTCTGTTGCACTGTTGGAGGAGCCTGTGACCTAAGATGTTCCTTGACATCTAACTGTAGCTATGTACACATGACAATAAGAGCCTTGAAACTTGAAAAGTAACAGCCAGTAATAACATTATGTTGCACTAGGAGAGAGAGCAGGTCTACCTGGTTCATTGAAGTCCTGGTCAGCGTCTGAGTTAAAGCTACTTTCCAGGAAAGAGGGAAATATGGGAGAAGATGATTCAAAAGATGGCGGTGAATCAGCTTTTCTGTGCGTCTGTGGAGAGTCCAGTGCTGACAGGTCGATAAGGTGGTAGCTTTTAATCTCTCTGGGACTCTTTGGAGCTGGAGGAACAAGAAGAAACACGTTCAAATACAAAGCAGTGCCAAACACAAGGTCAAACTTATATCCACAGGAACAAATCAGGCCTACCATTATTATTCCGCTCCATTTCGTCCTCACTTCTGCGTCTTTCTCTTCCACCGTTACACTCTCTCTTTCCCACTTTGTTTTTGTAATCGTTTACTACAAGTGTTAGCTCGTCGTTAGCCGCCAGGATCTGCACCAGAGCTACGTCCTCGTCCATCGTTTCGCTGGCCAGGCGGAACAAGCTGGGCCTCAGTCGGTCGCAGCGCTCATACAGGGCCTGCAGCGACAAATCATGAGTTACACTTCCACACAAACACATTATCCTCCACGGTGAGAGGAAACATGTGTAGGTGTATTGGGCCCAGACAGTATTATTCTTATATATATTATTTTGATAGTCTATATCAGTGGTTCTCAAACTTTTTTCAATAATGTACCCCCTTTGAAAAAAAATTCAGCCATGTACCGGTACCCCCTGATCAGCACAAAAACAATGGTTAGGGAAAAAATGCCTATATAAAGAGGTACAGCACAGAGATGCACCATCAGTGTCTGATTTATTAAAACAACAACCTGGTAACTGAGAAACAATTAAATGCTACATTTCAAATGTTTACAATCCATCACTAAATTCATGGCAAACCAATTTTAACATCATGCAATAACACTAAGACGACATTAGTTGCATTGAACTGATCTGTTTAATAAGTTGTACTTACAATGAGAAACATGGGCTTGTGCTTCACTGAGGACCTTTGTCATTCTGACAGCGAGGCAAACTGCAGCTATTACACTTTGCGTTTTGAAATATGTGTAACTTTGTTAATATAAAACCCACACTGCTCAAACTTCCTTACTTTTCCTAAAATTAGTATATTTATTAATTTTGGGGCGTGGGGAATGAAGAGAAAAAGATATATGAACATTTTATGAGCATGGGATTTTGACCCCTCATATAAACATATGCTATACTCTGCAGCCACACGCGGTTGCCAAGCAACGCTTATTGTTTAGGTTCTTTGATAAGCAGGCAGTCATATCATTAGCTAGAACTAGCTAGATCTGATAGATTTGGACATAAACGTGAGTGAAGTATAACCGGACGCGAGAGAGAGAGAGAGAGAGAGAGAGAGAGAGAGAGAGAGAGAGAGAGAGAGAGAGAGAGAGAGAGAGAGAGAGATCAGATCAGCTGCTGCTGACGGAGAACACGCAGCTCTGCATGATCACAGCTCCGCCGCTGTGACGGACCCTTGAGCGGAGGAAAATACACTAAGAGTTAGACCTAACACACTTAGCTAGTTTATCTACTCTGGAACTAGCTAAAATATTTATACATTTATTCTTTACTGTCGGGTCACTTATTACAGGTTCAGCGAGCTGCACGAGACTGACGGGCTGTCAGGAGAAGGAGAGGAAAAGAGAGCACCCCGTTTATTGTTCCCATTTTATTATCCAGAATTACTGTACACTTTTGAAGAAAGTAGTTAATCTAATATTAGTAGTTTTTTTAAATGCATTAATTACGTTTTTTTTCATTAACATAAAATAAATCTCATGTACCCCCTGCAGTACTCCAACGTACCCCTAGGGGTCCGCGTACCCCCATTTGAGAACCACTGGTCTATATCGATGTAGGAATAATACAGTATATAAAAATAACTTTAATTTTAGTCCATAAACATTTCAACATTAAATCATTCAAGCATTTAAAAAAAAAAAAAAATGTATCTGACAAAAAAATAAATATATATATATATATTGTTTTCTACTGTGGTCAAAAAAAGTTGCAAAAATGTGAGGCACATTTATTAAAGTAAATTACTTCACTAACGTTTTGTTGAGGATCTTTTTAATTTATTTCGTAAGGGTCATGATCTCATTAAATATGATAACAGCTGTACTGTACAGTATAAAGCTTATTTAAAAAAAAACGAAATATAAGCTCTTACGTAGAAAATGACATTCAATCGGTGGCCCTGAAGTGCAAGACACCACAGCATTTCACAAAACGCCACAGCATTTCACATTGGACAGAAAGTGTATTCCTGAGGGAGAACACTTCTTGTTTGTGATTGGACAGAGAAGCACTGCTGTGATTGGTTGTTTTTTGCTGCCAGTCAATAAATGACGCTTCGTGATTGGCCCAACTGTTAGCACACACTCAGAGCTCACAGCTCCTCATATCTGTTCAGAAACTGGACAAAAGTTAAACATATACAAAACACAGACTGTCTATGTCATTTCGAATACAGTCGCTGCTTTATTTATGTCTGTATGATGTTGTTGTGAGTGTGGACGGAGCAGCTACAGGTTAGTTTAGCCTGATCGATTCCGATAGGATTTACATGGAGATACGGCCCGCCCCCTCTCCAGCGTCTTGTTTGAATGACAGGAGTAAACACAGAATTAATGCTTTATTAATTCATGGTTTTTAAGGGGCTTATCTCCATTTCAATACTATGGTAGACTACCCAATATTCGCATCGCTCTATCGCTCGAGTTTCACCGCGGCTGTCAGCTGTGTTTGATCCTGTCATTCAAACAAGACGCGCTGGAGAGGGGGCAGGGCGTATCTCCGTGTAAATTCTATGGGAGATACCAACTACAACAAAATGTACATATTTGACCGTGATTTAATTGTAATACACGTTTCAAAGTGATGCCGAAGCAACTACATACTGATAACGGTTAGTAAAAACCATGAATTAACGCTTTGACAAGTCTGCAGACAAGACGGCAGGCGGAAAGCTTTTAATATGCGTGTTTTCTGAATGGAATCGGATCCATCAGGCTGAGCTAACCTGTAGCTGCTCCGTCCACACTCACAACAACGTCATACAGACATAAATAAAGCAGCGACTGTATTCACCATGACACAGGCAGTCTGTGGTTTGTACATGGGGGCGGTGGTGGCGAAGTCCATAGGGACTTGGCTTGGCAACTGGAAGGTCACCAGTTCAAGTCCCGGCAATACCAAGTGCTACCGAGGTGTCCCTGAGCAAGGCACCGTTCCCTAAACTGCTCCCCGGGCGCCGTTCAAAATGGCAGCACACTGCTCCTAACACTAGGATGGGTCAAATGCAGAGAAAAAATTTCCCCACGGGGATTATAAAGTATATCCAAAATAAAAAAAAATGTTTAACTTTTGAACAGATATGAGGAGCTGTGAGCTCTGATTGTGTGCTAACGGCTGATGTGTTAGCATTGGCAACATAGACTGGTTGGTTGGCAATCACGAAGCGTCATTTCTTGACTGGCAGCAAAAACAACCAATCACAGCAGTGCTTCTCTGGCTGGCTCTGTCCAATCACAAACAAGAAGTGTTCTCCCTAAAGGAATACCCTTTCCGTCAAATGTGAAATGCTGCTGTGTTTTGTGAAATGCTGTAGTGTTTTCTGAAATGCTGTGGTGTCTTGCACTTCAGGGCCACCGTACAATATGCTGCTATCAGGGTCACGATATAACTCTTGTCACAACAGCATTTATTTGATTTAAAAGTTAATCAACTTTTGACCAGAAAATCACAAATCAGTGTTTTGTGGTTTTACATTTTCAGCGAAGTTGGTGTGTGAGCTCTCAAAGTAAAAAGCCAGTAGAGGGCGATACAGAACCAGGACTCGCAACCAATCTAGCTTTTGTGGTCCGCCCTGAACAGCTGTTTTATATCTGTGTCTCTGTGTAAGATGTGGGGCAGGGGTGGGAAGTAGTGGAGTGCAAATATGTTGTTGCTATACTTAAGTACATTTTTCTGGTATCAGTACTTTCTGAAAACTTTTTACTTCTTACATGTTACCTGTACTTTCTACTTCTCACATGTTGAACACAAATACCTGTACTTTCTACTTCTCACATGTTGAACACAAATACCTGTACTTTCTTCTTCTCACATGTTGAACACAAATACCTGTACTTTCTACTTCTCACATGTTGAACACAAATACCTGTACTTTCTTCTTCTCACATGTTGAACACAAATACCTGTACTTTCTACTTCTTACATGTTGAACACAAATACCTGTACTTTCTTCTTCTCACATGTTGAACACAAATACCTGTACTTTCTACTTCTCACATGTTGAACACAAATACCTGTACTTTCTTCTTCTCACATGTTGAACACAAATACCTGTACTTTCTACTTCTCACATGTTGAACACAAATACCTGTACTTTCTACTTCTTACATGTTGAACACAATTACCTGTACTTTCTACTTCTCTCATGTTGAACTCAAATACCTGTACTTTCTTCTTCTCACATGTTGAACACAAATACCTGTACTTTCTACTTCTTACATGTTAAACACAAATACCTGAACTTTCTACTTCTTACATGTTAAACACAAATACATGTACTTTCTACTTCTTACATGTTAAACACAAATACCTGAACTTTCTACTTCTTACATGTTGAACACAAATACCTGAACTTTCTACTTCTCTCATGTTGAACTCAAATACCTGAACTTTCTACTTCTCTCATGTTGAACTCAAATACCTGAACTTTCTACTTCTCTCATTTCCCAAACAGCTGGTTCCTTTAGTCTGAATGTGTGTTGGTGCGTGATCATTATTATTCAGAGTCATTGCGTGCCTATTGATTTGAACACGATCCGTGTATCCATCACTTCCTGGTCTTCTCTAAAGAAGAGGGACCAATGGAAACGTTGTCATGTTGCCGTTGGTCGGCATGGAAACATTCATTAGCTAACAACGACATTATTGTTCTATTGATATAAAGGGAGGTCAGGTACTCTTTAAAACAGCTGCTAGTTATGGGTACTTTTTACTTAAGGACATTTCAAAGCCTCTTTACTTTGACTTGAGTAAAGAAGTTTAGTCAGTACTTCTACTTTTGTAGATGTGTGTACTTTTGCCATCTCTGGTGTGATGTGTGTGATGTGTGTGATGTGTGTGATGTGTGTGATGTGTGTGATGTGTGTGATGTTCAGCGCACCTTCATGTCGTCGCTGGGCTGTAGCGTCGCTCCGCTGATGGTGTTCTGCTGCAGGAGCTCTCGGAGCTGTTTGGTGCTGCTCTCCACATCCTGCAGAGCGGACTCTCGCTTCGTCACCTTCTCTGCTTTCTCCTGCTCCTAAAACACACACACATCAAAGCAAATGAATATCAAACTCATACAATCAGAAAAGCATGCATGAACAGATCAGCCGCAGCACTGCTCACCTCCTGGATGGTGCTCTTAATGAGCCGGTTGGCCGTCTCCAGGTCTTCAGGACGAGCGCTTTTCAACAGTCGGGCTAATAACTGAGGACACGGAAACACAGCTTTAGTGCGAGGAAAGTTAATGCTACATCATCAGATATTAAACACTGACTCACCGTGGCTTTGTCCTCCTGGTCAAACACTGACTCTTTATTTCTCTGTGTCGGAGGCGCCATTATTAATGTGTCCGGCAGTTTGGGGTCTTTCTTTACAATACCTGAAATAACAAAATGTCGGGTAATATCGGGAAAATAACTTCCAACTAGGCATGCAGGACAGGTGATATCTTTGTTCAAGGAAATACAATGTCTAATGTCTTTGTATTATGAGATCACCCTAAAAAAACAACAATTAAAAATCGAAACAAAATCAAAATGTTGAATTCATTTCAATTTTCGAAACTGCTTTTTCGCAACAAATGTTAAGAGTTTTGGACAATTCAACACACGGTAATGTAACTGGAAACAACCTACTACTACTTATATTAGTTTAGCCAAATCTTTATCTGTATCAGTGTAAAAGTTTGATTCAACATTATAAATGAGGCTTTGAACTATTCAGTACATCTCCAGACTAGTTGAAGTTGGAATCAAAACAAACAAACAAAAAGGCAAATTTGAAGTTGCATATTTGCATAGTGGTGCAAACGATAAGGCCCTTAATCAAATATGAGTTGGCACTTTACGCCTACAGTAGATCCAATCAAAACAACTACAAACACATATGTGCGGGCAAATACATCACGTGAATAACTTCAGTGTATTGTATTATATGTTGGATTGTTGGAGGAGCTCAGGTCAGAAGATTGCCATTTCTACACTGTAGCTTTGTGCAGATGACAAGAAGAGTGTTCTAGTGCAGTGTTTTTCAAAGTGGGGGCCACCAGGGGGCGCCAGGGGGGTCACTCAGAGTTTGAGGGAAAGTTTTTTTTAAGTTTGATTTTTTTTTTTATGTTATTAATAACTGCATATCTATCAATCTATGTGTCCTTTGATGCCAATTTTTTCATATTTTTTGTTTTTGAATCACACGATCGCCCTTCAAGCCAATCAGAATCGAGCTGCCGCTACTGCGAGTGAAAATTTGCTCAGTTTTTGGAGCAAGTGAGAGCTAGTGAATGTTTCGCTCTGCAGCTGGATGAGAGCACGGATGTAGCAAATGTCGCAGAATTGCTTGCATACATCAGATTTATTTCAGACAACTTTGCTGAGGAAATATTATTTTGCAAAGCACTGGAAGGTAGGACCACATGAAGAGACATTTTCCAAGTTTTAGACGAGTACATCATCTCAAACGGACTTGACTGGTCTCGTTGTGTGGGTGTGTGTTCAGATGGGGCAGTGGGGCTATGACAGGCAAAGAAAGCGGAGTGACAGCTTTGATCAGGCAGAAGGCCCCAAATGTAGTGGCAACGCACTGCAGGCTCCATCGGGAGGCACTTGTACACATCATTTAAAAAAATTGCAACAGGGGGGTCCCCGCCAGAGGATAATGCTATATGGGGGTCCTTGACATGGCAAAGTTTGGGAACCCCTGTTCTAGTGCATGAACCCTGACCTTGTTTCTTGAGCATGCCGTAGGCCTCGAGGATCTTTGGTTCGTCTTTGAGCCACAGAGTCCAGCCGTACAGGATCTCCGTCACTCGGTCCTTCACTTTCTGAGGAGTCCACGCTCCAAAGTACTGCTCAACCAAACATTCCCCACTTTAGTCACATCACTGCTGTTCCTCAGAGAGAGACTTTCAAAAACATGTATTAGCCTTTTAACTGTTATTCATGTGGATCGGTATTGTTCTAATACTTTTCTATTTATTCAAGATATTTGTGTACATATTAATATGATGCATGTTTATGTTGTTTAGTAGATTCAATTATTTGTTAATTCACTATTTTAACTGAAAGATCTCAGTAGGTTTTTGTTTACATTATTGACTATAATTTTAATATTAGTATGAGTTTACCAGATGAGAGTCTGTAAATCAAAACGTTCATATAGTGTATGGATCAAAGAGTTAGGCCCAATCCCAAACCACGCCCTACACCCTACCCCTACACACTCCCCCTCCTGTCAGATGGAGGGAGGAAATACAGCAGCAAGCTTTGGGACGGCCTCCCCTCTCTCCGGCACAAACAGGAAATGCCGTAACTGTTTGTAACAACGGTTTCAAATCAGCATCTCTTAGACAAAAAGTTTAAATGAATAACTCAAATAAAACTCCAAACATCTTTCATTGTGTTTCAAAGCTCTTTTAGTTTTAAACCTGATGTTTATAAGCTTCTTAGTTTTTGCAACAATCTGTAAATATACACAACTTTATAATAAAATGCACACATTTACCTTTTTCTAGACTAAACACTGGTTTGATCCTAAGTTAAAACATATGAGGTCATCAAGAGGTCGTTAACATCGCAGTTTATCAGCGGATGTTTGCTGGAACTACTTGTTAACAGCTTGTTTCCTGACGGACACACACAGCGTGACTCCGGTCAGGTAGAGACCGGTCTCCAGTCAGCACCGCTGTAGACTCGCTGTTTGAGGGCTTGATAGCCCCCTCCCCTTCCACACCGCTCCACACTCGTTGGTTTGGAACAGCACTTGGAGGGGTAGTGTGTAGGGGTAGGGTGTAGCGCGTGGTTTGGGATTGGGCCATAGTGTGTAGGATTTGTGTGGTTGCTTCACTTATCAATTTTAATTAAAGTTAGTGTTTGAATCGTTAGCTTTTCATTTATTAATGCCGTCTTCTATATTCCCAATGGATTTCAAACGACTTCTCCAAACAGTTTTTTTACTTTTGAAAGAAAAAGATCTTTGAATTTTACTGTTTATTTCATTTCATTACATTACTCATAGTTTTTGTTAATTAATTGTACCATTTGTTGGTTTCTCTTTGCTGTCTTGCATGAATCACTTTTTAACTTGGGTTTTGAAAAGGGCCTCAGAAATTAAGGTTATTATTAATTATACATATAATTAAACGCAGCACACTCACACGAATCTCAAGTAAAAACAACTACATTATTTAGTTTTATATGTCCTGAATTAACTCAAAACAACAAACACATATTATTACCTATGAGATTTGATAATGTCCTCAATGAAATGAAATGAAACTGAAATGCACAGACAGGAAACCCCGGTCTCCATGATTACCTTGGGAGTCAGCAGTTTGACGAGCTCGTTCAGAAAGCGAAACTTGGCGGCCTCGCTGTGGAACCTTTTCCCGCAGTTGTTCATACACGCCTCGAGGACCTGGGAAGCACCAAATCATGGAACATCATCATCAACAGGAGCTTTTTCAAGAAGGGAAAATGAAAGAAAAAAAAGTCTCCTGGCTTTGACACGACAGAAAAAACAAAGAGATTTGTCAGTGCACGTTTTCGTGGTTAACCTTTAAATGTGACATAACGCTAGGGATTTGAAGCTTCCTCTCGTTTTGAATCACCCTGAATATCTCTTTGATGTATACATGTCCGAATGATACATACCTTAGCTGTCACAGCAGATTCAATATGCAGATCAAATCCCCCTCATCACTTGCTTCTTGTGATAAAAGTTAGTCACAGATATTCCCCCCCCCCCAGCGTTAAAACAAAGGCCTTTGTTTCTTAATGAATGGTCCGTAAACCTTATAGTGTGTAGCCCGTGATGAATTGCATTAAATGAAAAACCCATGTCTACTCACTGCATGTGCACACATATTCCACACTAGATGTATATTGTATTTCCTGTCACTTACTATTAAATGTATGGTTGAAATATAAAACGTAGGGCTAAAGTAGTGGCTTGCTGCTTCTGGGGACTTCCCAGACGAACAAACAGGATATTTAACAATACATTACATTAAACGGTGAATAACATGAAGACATGTGACTCACAGTGAGAGCCTGCAGAGACTCTTTCTCCTGTGGCGACTGGATTTTATGGGCAAGAAGGCGAATGGCTACCTGTGGTCTGAAAGTGGAAACAAATAAGATTTAAAATCGCATTTAAAGGCTCGAGTAGAGCAAAGAACATGTTGTGCTGACAGTCAAAGAAGTACACTTCCCATAGCGTCCACACATTGCCATGCGTGAGTTAAGCTAATAGGAATAAAAAAGCTTAAGAAGTGAATTTAACAAACAGTATATTCTGCTATAGACGCTAATGCCTCGCTGAAAGCTACTGAGGCGTTGATAACTGTTTCTGATGCATGTCGAATGAATTAAAGCAGAACAACACTCACACTGTTTATTTTCCTGTCAACTTCTTGTCAATTAAACTCAAAATATTTTTTACAGATACAAACAATGACGTTCAGAACCACGAAACGAGGGGGTGGGCGATATGTTCCCAAATAAAAGATTATACTCGATCTTTCCTGACAGTTTTATTTGTCTTTCATTTAAAACAATGGGACAAAATACTGTGCAAATGATCGGTAATAATATAACCAAAGATTGTCTTCGTTTGACTAAAACCAGGCATAGACAGTAAATATTGGTAATATGCAATATATACTTATACATATGCTATTAATAACCGTGTAATACTGTATATACCTGGCTGCTAAATCCAAAGAACTGTTACAGGATTTGTATTTTGAAAAGTTTTTTTTATTATATTTTTTATTATATCATAACTTGGTACTTTTTTTTTTAAAACATATGTAACATTAAGCTGTCTGTGGCTCTTTCCTGCTGTAACGGTGCAAATGTCCCCTCTGTGGGACTAATAAAGGTATTCTGATTCTGATACATCGTCATATTGCCCAGCCCTAGTTCCTACTTACAGTAAGTGCTAATTGGCAACTAGACTTGCTTTTAATTAACGTTACATTCACATTAAAAGGGTCAAAAGTGTAAAAGGTGCTGCAGACTTCCTCTTGCACAGTCTTGAAACTGAGAAGGTGTGATGGCAACATGGACGTGAAGCAACTCTTTCTCAAACCCCAACATTGCGTTAACTTCTAGAAGCACGAGGCCTTCCTTGAAAACGTTAGCCCATGCAGCACATGGAGTAGGTACACATAAGGAGAATCTTGTTCAGTTTACCCATCCGTTTCTTGGTCTACGAGCTGGTAGAAGCTCTGGATGCAGTCCCATTTGTCCTGCTCATTGTTGGGGTCAGTGGCCTGGTCTGGAACCAAAAAGACACCAGAGAAAAAGGTTAAACGACCCCAAAAAACTAAATGTGCCACAACTATATTAAATACATGCAAAAAGCTAAATAACTTTGATGAGGAAGTGAAAATGAAACACACATAAAAACAGGGAAACGATACATACTGTAAAGTGTGCTAAGTATACTTTCCAGATGTGGAGTGTAACAACAGATTAACTTTTCCTTTCATTTATTTGTTTAAGGTTACAATTGTGTCATTTTTTAAGCTTGTTTCGTTCAACCGATGTTTCAAAAGACCAGTAATATATTTATTTTGCTTTATAAATAACCTGAAAGATGAGGTTTGATGAGTAGTGTAGTTAGTTATATATTATGATCTTATCTTAGAAGCTTAAATATATGTTTAAATGCAGTTCTTTATTTCCTAATTGTGTATTTTTCCATACTAGTATTCCTACTTTAACAGAAATAAAAAAGAAAGTTCATCAAGTTTTATAAAAATGTTTTGCCAGAATGCGCGTTCACGTCAGGAGCGCATACAGATCGCTCGTCGGGTACGCGCACGTAGCAACTTCCTGCTGAAACTTTTTGCACAAACACATTTAAAAACAAAGTTAAAAACATGAACACATTCAGAATGTATTCGCCAAAGTATCGCGATGTTATGAAAACACAAGAACAACTGGCGTCACAAGACACGTTAGTAAACAGCTGCGTTAAAAAATTGAAATACGTGAGGATGAGACGTTGGATAAACAAGTAAGAAGCTAAGAAAAACAACACGAGTTATTTTCTCCCGTTTACTTACTGAGCCATGACTCAAAGGTTGCCGTGTTGTCTCCGGTCGCCATGTCTTCGGTTCTCCTGCGGGTGCTGATGTGTTCACTAGCCGCTGTGAGTGCGTCCTTCTGGGGGAGCGGAGGTGTCAAACTGCAGCCTGTCTGCAGAGACATGTGACACTCACACCCCGTCGCACTGCTGACACACAAATCATATTACACGCACACACTCGCAAACACACACACACACACACACTGCAGTGGAAGAAAAAAGAAAACTACTTATTACAATAGCGTACATAGTTGTCTTAAATAATATTATTATTTTACATTTAGTAAAATGGAATTGTCCCCTAATAGCTGATAATGCTGCTTTGGATTATTGAAGTCAATCTAATCTAATAATTTATTAACATGTCTACTTTTATTTAATTATGTATATTTTAAGTTTTTTTAGTAAAAGATTTATCCACTAGGGGTGTCAAACTCAAATACACAGTGGGCCAAAATAAAAAAATCAGTACTAGACGAGGGCCGGACTGGTTCAATGTTTATTGCAGAATTTATTGAAATGAACTTATTGCACATATTAAACCTGGAACTAACTAAGCTTAAATTATTGCCTATAAAAACATTAAACATTAAATAATCAGTTGCATTCATTTCTTATGGCTCTATCTGCAGTTTTTCCAGAGTCACTTCTTATGATTACATTTCCCCACAGGCCAACAACAGCTTCAACAAACTATTTCCCTCAAAGAACAAACCAAACATGCCCTGTTGTCGTGAGAGAAAAAGTGCAGAAGGAAACATCCAGTGAACTCAGTGTGCTGCTCTGTGATGCTAGCTCAGATACTTGGCATCTCATCTTGGGTGCAAGGTCATCAATGTTTGGGCTCAGGCTCTGAGCTGAGGAGACCCTCAGGATGGAGTGAAGGTGTGCGTGCAATATACCGGCGGGCCAGATCTAATAGTAATTAGAAATTATCCTGCGGGCCGAAATTAAATCCACCAAGGGCCTGATTTGGCCGCCGGGCCTTGAGTTTGACACATGTATAGAGTATTCCAACTTTAAAAAAAATGTTTACATTGTGCTTTTATTCTTTAGATGCATCTCTTTCTACTGTAATCTGTATGATTACGGTTTGATTATTTATGCAACGCCTTGTTAACATACAGCTGTAACAAAACCATTTTCCACAATAGGATCAATACAATCTATTTTCAGGTATTATACATTTACTTATATATTTTAATTTTATGCAATGCAATGTTTCTCTTCTTCAAAACGTTTAATTGAGACTGTAAAGCACATCCGTCTGTTGTAGCTTGGAAAAATGATTTGCATAAAAAGACCACGGTACTTCCCATCCTTGGCTGTCACCTGGTCCTGTAAAGTCTCTCAGAACCAAACCAAGTAGACCACGTGGTAAATGTTTTATCTCTTTAATACAATATTTATAATAATTCAAGTATTGTCCAAGTCCACTCTTCTCATTGGGATGTTTTCAACGTGTCCCAGTGTGCTTTGGCAGAATCACCAGGAGTTTGCATGTAGCTCTCAACACACAGTACCAACAGTTTTTCTTCTGCAGGCGTGACGATGTCCAGTCTTTAATTCGTCTCTGGAAACTGCAGAAGCTTCTGGAATCGATGGCTGATCTCTTCGGGTCCCAAACACACCATCATCTCCGCCACACTGGGCCCCTGCTGCAGGATCAGAGAAGCAATGCAATCAAACCACACCGCGAGAAACAGACAGGAAAAGCAATCCATTTCCTCTTTCACGATTTCTCTGTGAATATCGGCACGGTTACTGCGGTGAATGAGTCAAAGCAGGTTTTCTGAGGCTTGAGTCACCACTAGCATTTTGAAACGTGCTATTCTAGGGTTTAGCTCAGCCATGCCATGGAAAGATGTTTAAAAATAAAGTGGGACATGTGAGATAATAGTCCTGCAAGATTTGACAGCAAAATAAATGTTACATTTGCTTAGTTGGTGTTTGGAAATATAATTGCAGAAATGAAAATTGCGGGGTTCGCTGTAATAAAGATTGAAGGATGTTATCAGTTCCTCTAAGGGTGTGTTCACGCCTAATAGTCCGCTCTCTGGTGCGCACCAGACCACAGTTTGTTACATTGTTTTTCAGAAGGTTCGGTTTGCGTTCACACTGGCAAAAACTCAAAGGGACTATAAACTTTAAACACAAGTCATGTGCTTTGGCATTAGGGCAGGGATATCTAGATACTTTCCAAGGTTTGACATAATGAATTGTGCTACTTTTAAAGCAAGCAACGATGTTTTCAAATCTGTAATCAAAAAGCTCCTCAAAAACGCTATCGAAGCAGTTCCTGCCGTTGCTACTCAAACAGTAATGTCAACGGACTATTTTTCTTTGCGGTTGCATGTCAATTTAAACCAATACAACTATTTTTTAAATCAATAAAATCATTTTCTAAATCCACAAAAGCATTTCAATTAATATTGGGAGTCATGTCGTTACTTTGTTGAGAATGTGGCCATGTAATAAGCGGGATAATGTGCAGCGACTTGGTCATTATGGGGAATCCGATAGGATCTAGATCCCTCCGCTTCGCGTCGGGCTCCTGATCAGCCTGTCGGTGTTCTTTTCCCCATAATGACCACGCTGCTGCACATTATCCATGAGAGACGTTCTGCAGAGGAGGGGCGTTTCACCGAGGACAGGTGTTCTTTACACGACACTGTTCAACACTTAATTCTGCTTTACTCTTTGACTAAACAGCCGCGGATGTCTTGAAAGACTCTTTCGCTAAAGATTTTTGAAGATATCCGCGTTCTTGTGACACGTACATACTGCGCTTCCTATGTTTTGGTGCGGACTGCGTTCACACCAGCAATGAACCGCTCCAGAGTTCGCAAGCAAGCGCTCCGAGACCACCTATTTTAGCGGACCAGAGTCCGGTTGTTTAGTTCACTTCAGAGGTCTCGGACTGCGTTCACACCGACCCAAATGAACCGCACCAAGCGGCTAAACGCACCAGGGTTCGATTCAACCGGACTATACAAGGCAGGTGTGAACGCACCCTAAGAGTAACAATGTGACGTGGATGTGGTGTTTTTGAGGTAAGCAAATACAAACGTAAGCTTCTGGAAAAACAAACCTTAAGTGCAGTCTGCAGAAGGAAAAGCTAGATTTGATTTGAGGTCCTCAAAATGGTTCTGAAATGAAGAGCCCATCCTGTCTTTGCATCAAATGGTAATGAATGAAATAATTCCCAAGCTTTTACCTCGATAGTGGCACAAACATTTTGAGGGGACCGAACAAAACGGCAGACTCCACGTCACTTGAGGACTGGATGGATTGTAAGAGAACAGTTAGGAGAGTTTTTCTGGAGCTGATTTTCTGCTACATTGCGGCTACATGACCCACATTACATCTCAACCATCAACATAGCCTTGAGCCAAGCTGAGATGAGGAGTGGGCTGCTGATGTCATACAAGCTAACTTATTTCTAACCACCAGATTTAAATCATTTTCAAACTGGTGGTCTTCAGACACTCATTTATGTGATCTCACTCTTAATTGGTCAGATGTTGAGCAGCTCCTTCCTGTGTAGTTTCTCTTTGCTTTGTCCATGAACATTCCCCCAACATGTAACTTGGCTCACTGGATTCATCCCACTTCTCGCCGTTCTGGAGACTTTTAGAATGTTGTTTGCAATCCTTTTGCTCAAAGCACCTGGAATATGACGTGAATTGTCAATAATAAGAATTGTTCAAGTTGTTCAACATCAGTGCCGGAAAGCATTTTCTTAAAGGTCCCATGACATGGCCATTTCTACTGATCAGAATTCCATTGCTACTAGAATAAATGTATATTGTGCAATTGTTCCAAACTCATATTGGTTTCTCAAACAGCATCTCTGTATAGTATGTGTATTCACTCTCTGTCCTAAATGGCTTGTTTATCCCAGTGGTGGCCGCCGGAGCTAACGGAGCCGCAGGGGGCTAGCTCCAGCCGGCGTCCCGGAGCTAGCCCCCTGCGGCTCCGTTAGGTCCGGGCGGTGGAGTCCGTCTTTTCTCAACGTGTGAATGACAAGCATTAAGAATAACAAAATATAGCTAATTCTCTTGCAGATTGTCTCATTTGATTATGAATGTAACGTGTATATAGGGGAACTACACTGTTAGCAGTAACTTGGTATGCATGTATTTCATGTTAGCTTAGCTAGGGTGACCAAACGTCCTCTTTTGCCCGGACATGTCCTCTTTTCACGCCCTGTCCGGGTCGTCCGGGGGGGGGTTTATAAATTCATGAAAATGTCCGGGTTTCGCGGACCGTTTGCATGTACTTAAATTGACTGGCGCATTGCACAGAATACTACGGTACCCTGTTGCGTGACGTAATCCCTGAGTCTGAAGCTTTGTGGGCGGCTCTACATCTACACTGACACACAAACAGAGGAAGGGGACAGAGCGGACCGCAGCTCACATTCACAATGCCAAAGCGCAAATGTACTTTTACAGATGAATTGCAGAAGAAATTCCAAATGTACCGACCCGGTCGGAACAAATGGGAGGCGGAGTGCACCGTGTGCAAAGCTTGCACATACGTGTGTGTGTCCAATAAAGGTGCAGGCGATCTTAAAGCGCACATGGACACAGACAAACATAGGAAAGCTGTGCAAGGTGAGAGTTTGTCGGCAAAGTTGACAGACTTCTTTGTTAGACCAGGCAAAACAGAGGATGCTGTAAATGCAGCGGAGGGTGCGTTTGCATTTCACACTGTGAAACATCACAACAGCTACAGATCTATGGATTGCACAAGTGCCTTGCTAAAAAAAGCATTTCCAGACTCTGCCAACAAATTCAGTAGTGCGCGCACTAAAACCGAAGCCATTGACAATGGTGTTATAGCGCCCCACTCGATTGATGTCGCACGTGACATGAAGCACTCAAAGAAATGCAGTACTGTGGTGTTTCTACAGACGGGAGTAACCACGGCAACACACTCTCACTCTCTAAGCGTCCGCGGAGCAGTGCAAATATTCCCAATCATAATCCAGTACTTTGACTGGAAGAGGGGTGGCATGCAAACACAATTAATCGAGGTTAAAGACACACCAAATGAGACAGCAGAAACCATTGCACAATATCTCATTGAAACATTGGCAAAAAACTATTTGTCTGAAAAATGCATTGCATTTACGGGCGACAATTGCAACACAAACTTTGGAGGAATCCGACGTGATGAAGGGGGAAAGAATGTGTTTGCACATTTTGAAGAGGTTGCTGCAGAAGAACACTCTGATCGGTGTGGGGGTGCCCAGCACACATATTGAATAATTGTGTTCCTCAATGGGGCAGACACAATAGCAATAGACCTTGAGAATATCATGTTCAAAATCTACCAGTACTTCCACATTTACACTGTGCGCACTGAGAGCCTGAAGGAGTATGTGATGTTGTTGACATTGAATACAGAAGGATGCTTTCTCACAGCAAGACACGGTGCTGTCATTGTTCCCAGGCATTGAGAGGATGATACAGATGTTTCCAGCCTTAAAGGCATTCTTTCTGTCTCAGCAAAAACCACCCATAGTGATCAAGACGTTTTTTGAAAACGAATTCAGTGAGATCTACCTCTGGCACATGCACTCACTCATGTCTGCGTTCCACATTCAAGACATGGAAAAGGAGAAGAACTCCATTATGGAGGTAAAGAGAATAATGAACAGCATCCGCACCATTCTTCTTGAACGCAAGAGCAACAACTTCATGTCCCTTAAAGTTAAGGGACTACTGGCACAAAAGCCTAGTGATGGAATATGACCAGTTGTGCTGATGTGCAAGGCCTGTACAGTACATGTCTGGAGTATCTGGAGAAGTGGATGACTCCCATGGAAGAGTTCTCCACATTCACGTGGATGCATCTGAGTGAGCCACCAGAGTGGAATGATGTGGAGGCCTGCATCAAGTTCCTAGGAGAGAAGGGGGTGGTAATTGATGATGTCAAGTGTTTTGACTGCACAGTTTGTCTTTGCACTTTCCTCTCACAATGCAAATGTTGAGAGGATTTTCTCACTGATGCAGAGCCAGTGGACCAAGGAGAGAAACCAGCTGTCTGTTGAGTCACTGAAGAGGATTCTATTTGCGCAATACAATTTGGCAGACATGTCTTGCAAAGACTTTCATGCTTATTTGTTGAGCAACCGAAAACAGCTGGGAAAGATCAGCTCCACAGCTAAATATCGATGGGCAGACGAGGGGGATGAAGAAGAAAAGCAGGATGAAGAAGATTGAAGTATGCAGCTATGCAGAGAGAGAAAGCTCTGTAGCTGTGGGAGAGAAACTTTAAACTTTTAATTTTAAATTGGGACCCTAGAAAACCGTTTGAAGCTAGAAATATGTGAGAAGTTGCGGAATTGTGTTTACAAACATTTAAAGTAGGCTTATATTTGGTTCATGGTGCCTCAAAATGTGTTTGGTTTGATTTAGGTAATCAAATGTTATGTTATGTTCACTAATGGCAATTATGCAAATGTATATCCAAAACTGCATAGTGCACTTTTAAAATAATTAGATTAGTATCTTTGTGAGGTTACTGTTTTATTGTTTACATTGACAAGATACAAAGAGATTATTTGTTAAAGCTGGATTTTCTATTTTCTACTATTTCATATATATTTATTTATTTTTGTCCAGTAAGACTTGAAAAGAGAGCTATTATTTTGTTACAGGTTGATGTTTAAGTTATTCTTGTGCATTTGAGATTTGTCAGAGATAATTCTAGGCATAAGAAAGCATGTTGATTGTTGAGTAACCTTGGTTTGGTGTGTCTTTGGTTATAGAGAGATATTATTGTGTTATATACAGTAAAATAATATAAATAATAATTGTATATCCATACAGAGGAGGCATACTTTAAAACAATAAGGCATCTTTGAGTAACTAAACGTTGAGTATCTCGAGGCTGGGGGCAGCAAGTCCTCTTTTTTGGAAATCAAAATATGGTCACCCTAGCTTAGCTTCTTAGCCTGAGCTAGCTCTGTTTACTTCCCGTTCGGAGGCAGCAGGTCCCGCCTCGCCTCCGCCTCTTTGCCCTTATTTGGAGCAGGCGGGATTAGACTCTGACGTCACAGTCGAGCCGTTAGTGGCCGACTCCGCCAGGGTTCTTACACCTTTTCCAAAGTCAAATTCAAGCACTTTTCAAGCATTTTCAAGGTGCATTTTCCAGCTTTTCAAGCATCTTACAGCTGTTGTAAATTACATATTTATATACACATACTCAAATGATTATTTCCCTACCTCACATTAAATCAGATGTTCTTTATGCTATAAACAACAAAATGTGTTTCGTGATAGCATTCTACACGAGGATGAAAAATTAAAGAAAAGAAAACTAAGTTTAATATTTTAAAATTAGTGACCTGTACGTAGACTAGGCCTCACATATAACCTGGCTGAGCCGATATACAACAATCAGCCAAATAACTTTTCAATACATTATTGATTAATTGTTGAGGTACTTTTAGGTTGGTAGTGAACGCAAGTCAGAGGTACATGGTGTACTTCTACTCCACTGCAGTTCAGAGGTACATGGTGTACTTCTACTTCACTGCAGTTCAGAGGTACATGGTGTACTTCTACTTCTCTACAGTTCAGAGGTACATGGTGTACTTCTACTCCTCTACAGTTCAGGAGGTACATGGTGTACTTCTACTCCTCTACAGTTCAGAGGTACATGGTGTACTTCTACTTCACTGCAGTTCAGAGGTACATGGTGTACTTCTACTTCACTGCAGTTCAGAGGTACATGGTGTACTTCGACTCCACTACAGTTCAGGAGGTACATGGTGTACTTCTACTCCTCTACAGTCCAGAGGTACATGGTGTACTTCTACTCCTCTACAGTTCAGAGGTACATGGTGTACTTCTACTGCACAACAGTTCAGAGGTACATGGTGTACTTCTACTTCTCTACAGTTCAGAGGTACATGGTGTACTTCTACTCACTACAGTTCAGAGGTACATGGTGTACTTCTACTTCTCTACAGTTCAGAGGTACATGGTGTACTTCTACTCCTCTACAGTTCAGAGGTACATGGTGTACTTCTACTCACTACAGTTCAGAGGTACATGGTGTACTTCTACTCCACTACAGTTCAGAGGTACATGGTGTACTTCTACTGCACTACATGTATTTAATACCTTTAGTTACTCTACAGATGTGGATGAATGATGTGAAATATAATCAAGTGTTGAATCAGACTTTAGTTCCACCTGGAGTAAATCCACAAGCTACCCTGCAGTCTACAAAGTCATTCAGACTAGCTGCACCTTCACCAGCTTTGAGAACACTTTCATGATCAATCATTATAAAACATATCATATATTATTCTGAAATGGACCAATCAAACAACGACTACTTTTACTGTCGCTACTTTCACTATATTTAGATGAGAATACTTTTCTACTTTCACTTGAGGAACATTTTGAATGCAGGACTTTTACTGTAACAGAGTATTCCTACACTCTGGTACTTCTACTTTTACTAAGTACACGATCTGAGTACTTCTACTTTTACTCAAGTACAAGATCTGAGTACTTCTACTTTTACTAAGTACAAGATCTGAGTACTTCTACTTTTACTACAAGATCTGAGTACTTCTACTTTTACTAAGTACAATATCTGAGTACTTATAATTTCACTACAAGATCTGAGTACTTCTACTTTTACCCAAGTACAAGATCTGAGTACTTCTACTTTTACTCAAACAATAATATTTACAAATGTGTAAAATGATTTTAGGTAATGTTGACTACTCAAGACTCCTGACTTATACATCTTCAAAGGAAGACTGTGTTCATTCTACAATTACATGGGATTAAAACAAAATGTAGTTTTACTTGTATAATACTTCAATTTTATATAAAAGACAGTTTGTTTTCATCTGTTTTCAAGTAAACAAAGTATTGGCTTTCAGGATATTAAACTTGTTTCGGCAAATTCAGATGATAAATACAACTTTGAAGCTTCGGCATAATTAAAAGCGGAGAACGGACTAATGTAACATCTCAACAAGCATAGCAACAGCCGGTGTTTCTTGTGAGTGTTTCCCCGGTACACAAACGCAAAAATACACACACACACACACACACTCGCGAGCTTCCCCCAGACCAGTAATACAAACGAAAATGTGTCTTCGGGTCAATGTGACTGATTTCGATAGAGCAAGTCACATTTGGTTTAGGCACGAAACATACAGTAGAAATACATTGCTTTCAAAATCGCTCTGTGTCAAATCAATAGATTATATTTCATGACTATAACACGAAATGCCGTGAGAGCTTCATCCTCTGAACACCACACGATGGCGACTTTAACGCACATATTAACATAGTTAATTGCTCCCCTGCAATTATTATTATCCCTCAATGGAGTTCGCTATTCAGCTCGCTAACGTTAGCTTAAACAAACATAACATGCAACGTTAGCCTAATCTAAAATGCTCTTCTACGGCGTACCTTTCATGTGGCTCGTCAGCGCAGACTCTCCCATCGTGGGGAAGGCCGCAGCGGAGATGTTTTATGTAGAAGCGAAGCAATTCTTTTCTTTTAATCTAAAAAGCGAACTATTCAGACAGCAATTTTTTGTAAAAGTAAAGCATTTACATTTTCAAGCACTTTATCTCAATTTCAAGCACTTTCCCAACCTTGAAAACACCACGTGAAATTTCAAGCATTTTCAAGGATTTCAAACATCCGTATGAACCCTGTCCGCCTACTAAGGGCTTCACGGCAACTCTGCAGAATCCTATGGGTGACGTCACGGACACTACGTCCATTTATATATACAATCTATGAGCGAGACACAGCGAAACCCAGCCCGAACACACACACACCCGCAGCCTGGCTGGGAGTTTGTGTTTGTGCCCAGGCTGAGTTCCGCGGACACAGACAGGTGTTTTCTGTGTTAGAGTTTTACTCGCTCCAGGGTGTACTTTGAGGGTTTGTGACCCTGCAGACCGTTTACATGCAGAAAAACCTTCATTACACAGGGGGACGGGTAATAACCGGAAAAGCAGTGTGCGGGACACACCAATCTGAGTAGGGCGACAGGACGCTCATCGACGGCCAGACATCTATCGACCGCCGAAATCGGCCCGGTGTGTCCGGGCCTTTAAGGAGGGATTGTGTCTTTTGTTGCTCAAGACCAGTTCACCGTCTTTCTCCGGTAGTGAGGCAGATGTTGATGTGTAGAATTGTTGGAGTTCTCCTTTAAATAAAAACCTGGATTCAGGCAGAAGCGCTATTTTTTGTTTGACTGATGCTGTTTATAGGACAGTCCCTTGGTCTGAGATATTTACAAAAGGAGGGGTGCTGCCAGTATTTTTAGAAGTAGCTCAACAGGTTTATACATCAAACATCAGCTTATTTGAAGGCCAATCAAACTAGGAAGTTGCCATTTAGTTAAAGCCTACTGTCTTTTCTGTGATCAGGAAATGTAGAAGGATTGAATACATTCTCAAACAGAGCTGCTGGTGAAGCTCTGGGTTAAAGAAAGACTAACTACCTCTGCTAATCCAGGTAGAAAACCCTGTGATGTTTGTACAGTTTCTAAACGACCATGGTGCCTTCAGGTACCTGCAGACCGCTGAGAGCCAGGCGCAGAAGCTTCATCACTTCTCCGTACTTGGTGCCTTTCGTTTGCTTCACCAGAGTCTTCAGATCTTTACTGAGTCGATCCACCGTGAGCTCCTCGCCGCGCTCTGCTATCAACCTGCAACACACACACACACACACACACACACACACACACACACACACACACACACACACACACACACACACACACACACACACACACACACACACACACACACACACACACACACACACACACACACACACACACACACACACACACACACACACACACACACACACACACACACACACACACACACACACACACACACACACACACACACACACACACACACACACACACACACACACACACACCTCTGTAGTTGTAGGGTATAGTCAGTGCCTGGTACAAAGTGTCTAATCTTGGGTTATAAACTGTCTGAAGCCACTTGAGGTCATGTGAGTTTCTGACTGTCGTTTGGTTCCACTTGAAAAATTATGATTTATTAAACAATAAACTCCAGTTGACTTTCCAGAAAAAACAAGCTATTCATCCAAAATCCAAATATAATAATGTGCAAAAATACTTAAAACAATGTGCAAAATAATGTGATCTAATATATAGAATAAAGCACTAAATAATGTGGTTGGAAAACTGTAGGCCTTTCACCATCTAACCAGAAATCAGTTACATGTATAGTATTTGAGTATTTCCACCACATTTAAACGTGTAGTCATAAGAGGCTTCTCAATACTCAAATTTCCCCTCCTCGACTCCCCTCCTCGACTCCCCTCCTCGAGACTTAGACCCGCCCACAGGAGATGCGAGCGGAGGACCGAGGAGGGGAACCGAGGAGAGAGGAGGGGAAGCAGCAGACGTTTAAAGAAATGAGAACTCCTCTCCTCTGAGCGGTCATATTAAAGCGACGTCCGTTCATTATTACGTGGCAACAGCTGCATCGGCTGTCGAGTGTTTCGTCATATTTTATAATCTCTGTTAGATCAGCTGAACATTGTTCCCCCACATATTTACTTTGAATTCATTGAGAGTGCGGTATAATGAGACAATAACAGGCTACAGATGCGGACACACAGACACACATATATTTATATAAATATATACAATTTAAAGTATGAGAGCACTCTCATAATAACGTAACACAGTCAGAGACTGGATATACCCCCCCCCCCCCCTCTCTCTGGTCGCTGAAATGGGGAATTGAAATTACGGGCCAAAAGTTGTATTTGCAAGTATTAAAAGTAAGGACATCAAACCAACTGAGACCCGTCTGTCCGCGGCATCTGCGCACTGTACAACACACACCTACACACTGTACAACACACACACCTACACACTGTACAACACACGCACCTACACACTGTACAACACACGCACCTACACACTGTACAACACACGCACCTACACACTGTACAACACACGCACCTACACACTGTACAACACACACCTACACACTGTACAACACACACCTACACACTGTACAACACACACCTACACACTGTACAACACACACCTACATACTGTACCACACACACCTACAGCTGCTAAAGCATAATCAGGCTACAGCCGTTGTGTATTTTATTATGTGAAGCACTAAATGGTTTTAGAAAAATATGGACTCTTTGTAGATATCTACTAAACTAAAGCAAATAAAGAGAGTAGGCCTGTTATACTGAGTGATATATATTTTACACACTGCTCTGCTTTCTGCAGGACCTCACAGCTGTTCTCACTGTAAACATCGCGTTGCGATGAGAGCAGGTTCTCAAATAATATCCAGGGGATGCATGCAGAGCTGTCATTGGCTGAGATAAGTCCGGCCGTGCGTCACGCCTCCACCGTTCCCGGAAATGCATCCGCGGAGGAGCCGTGGAGGAACCATCAGTGTATCCTCGGTTATAGCTCCTCCAGAGAGCCTCCTCGACGCTCGATCCTCGGTCCTCGGTGTGCATTTAGAGAAATGAGACGTCCTTCAAAATGGCGCGCTGAAATTCATTTCCGGGTCACTACCGGAGGACCGAGGAGTCGAGGAGTCGAGGAGGGGAAATTTGAGTATTGAGAAGCCTCTAGAGACTTTAAATTCAACATACTTGAGCACTAAAGCAACGATGTGTTGAGCCTCTGCAGTGATCGCTGCCACCTGCTGGCTGGAGACAGACGGACGGACCCACAGGTAAGAGTAGGCAGGACCGACGAGCTCCTTCAGAGAGGAGATGTGCCCCTGCAGAGAGGAAGAGGACAGCTTCAGTTTGAGTGGAGACACACGTGTGGAGCAGTGTTAAGACATAGGAGCAGCGGCCTCATGGAGAGTCCCTTAGGAGAAGACAAAGGGTCAAAACAAAGTATAAATGTTATCGAGTTTGTAATTCTGAAAACATCTATCACTGTCTTGCATCAATACAGTTTCATGCTTACGATATTAACACTCTTTCAGCGTCTAGCGCAGGGGTGTCAAACTCTATTTCATCACGGGACACGTTATGGTTGCACTCAAAGGGCCGGTTGTAACTTTAAGACTATACAAGCATACATATATACATATATTATATATATTAAAGAATGTATTATATTACATTATTGGCCCTGCATTAGATTATTATCAGTTTAGGTAATAACTTCATAAACAACCACGTCTGAAAGCAGAATTCTAGGGCACATAATTGAAAGCAAATATTCAACAATTACACAATTGTCTATTACCGTACTTTTCGGACTATAAGCCGCGACTTTCTCCCCCATTTTGTTTGTACAGCTAACGGCCACTAGGGGACCTCCTAAATCTATGGATTTTACAGGTAAAATTAACCACCTTTAACGCTATGGGCTCTATGACCGGTCCGCGCCCGCCACCTTTAAGCGGCGGGCTCCAGCAGGAAAAGCTGGAGGCCGGAAAAGAGTGAGACAGGTAGTGCGCCAAAGTAAAAGTGGAACCGAGAGACAGAACGAGAGCGAGACAGACGGACAATTTAGCTGCTGCGGCTTATATGCAGGTGCGCTTTATAGTCCGAAAAGTACGGTATATTCTTTGCAAGCTCTTGCGGGCCACATAAAATGAGGTTGTGTGTTAAAATATATCATTTGAACACACAAAGTATGCCGTTAGTTACCTTGCGAAGGAGCAGCACCCGCCTGATGTAGCCCTCCTGCAGGACTTCCTCCTGCATCTCTTCTCCACACACCTGCTGGATCTGTGCCTGCAGACCTTTAATCAGCGTCGCACACTGCTCCTCGTCTTCTATGTGGTGCTGCAGGTGAATTCTGCCACAATCGCACACATGACTTTCTTCATAGGAACAGAAATACAGCACGAGATAGGCGGACACAGACTCGGACTCACCTGTTGAACTCTGGGAGTTTCTCCAGGTCTAAGAGCGCAGAATGTGTCGTGATCTTTGAAGGATTAAACTCGGCGATCAGCTCATCGATCCTCCGCCCGATTCCAATGGCTGTAAAGAGAGTTAAATCACTAAGAAGCATGTCATCGACAACATCTTATGGAGATTACTTCGGCTGATAACGCAATGGCGATATGATTTCATGATATTGGAGGGGTTGGTCATTTTTGCATCATTGAAAGATTTATTTTAAATGATTCATTTCTTTCAAAAGGATCAGTCAAATACATTTACTTTAGTCAGAATAATATATATACACATGTATTGCACCTCCTGCGATTTGAATATTCGGTACCACTTTACAATAAGACTACCCTTATAAAGGGTTTATAATTAGGTTGTAAACACTTTATTAATCACTAAGAACCATTTATAAATCAGTTCTAACATAGTTTTCATACATCAACACAGGCTCACTATTTGGCAAGATGACTAAGCCTTACATTGGCTACTTAGCGAGAATCAACTCAGTGAGCAACAGATACCAAGGATGCTGTCTGATGAAGAAGACGAAGTAAGCTAGGTAGCCAATATAAGGCTTAGTCATCTTGCCAAATAGTGAGCCGAAATTTATCTGTACTGCTAAGCCTTATATTGGCTACCTAGCTTACTTCGTCTTCTTCATCAGCCAGCATCCTTGGTATCTGTTGCTCACTGAGTTGATTCCCCCTCCCTTCCATCTTGATGTTTCTTGGCATCTCTTTATGACCATTTATGAATGAGTTACTGACATTTATAACTGCCAAAAGGGAGCCTTATTGTAAAGTGTAAAACACGTTCCCATTTATTAATGGGTACTACCATTTATAATCAGGCTGAGCAGTACAGATACATGTGGGCTCACTATTTGGCAAGCAACCGCTCACAGGTGCCCTGTTTATCTCATGTCTTGTAAAAGCTTATTAAGGATTTATAAAGTGTTCACAACCTAATTAATAAATTAATTACAAACTATTCGTAAACCCTTTAGAGGGGTAGTCTTATTGGAAAGTGGTACCGGATATTGCATTATCCCATATTTGATTTAGATTCAATTTTGAATAAATGTGCAACACTCTAATTAAAGTAGTTTTTTTTCCTTATTTGCAAAGTTTCCAGATGTAATGTTTCACTTGTACCTTGACCATTACAACATGAAAAGCATTGAAGAGTTGCACTTAGGCACCAGCACTTGGTCTGGCTGGTTTAAATGGAATATGTCAGCCCTTTTCTTGCTGTTTGAATTGTTTTGGTTTATAGCCTTTATTGTAGGGCTGCTCGATTATGGCAAAAATCATAATATCGATTATTTGGGTCAATAATTGATATCACGATTATTCAAAACGATTATCCATTTACTTTGGAAACTTCCATTTATTGAAAAAAAAAATGTGAACAGTATGTTTTTAACAGTTGATTACCCTGAACTTTAAGTATAATTCAACCGTTTTATTTAGATTACGTTGTTTTCGTAATCGTTGCAAGCCAAAATCGTAATCGAGATTAAAATACGATTAACTGCACAGCCCTACTTTACTGTACATTGGTTTGGATAAAAGCATCAGCTGGATGAACTGTAACTGATGGACGCGGCCCCTCTTCATCCCCTCTCTGATAACCCCTCCTGCACTCACTGTTGAACCCCGAGCCGCAGCTGGTGGTGATGTCCAGCAGAGCCTCGGGCAGAACTCCGTCCCTCTGGAAGCTTTGGAGGAAAATGTCCCCCTGCCTCTTGGACAGTTTGCTGCCGTTTTTGTTCAGCAGGAGCGGCAGATGTCCGAAGGTGGGCGGCTGCCAGTCGAGGGCTCGGTACATGAGGAGGTGTTTGGAGGTGGAGATGAGCCACTCGGACCCCCGCAGCACGTGGCTGATCCTCATGTAGTGATCGTCTACGATGTTAGCCAGGTGATAGGTGGGGAAACCGTCTGCTTTCATCACCACAGGGTCTCCCTCCACCTGGGAAAAGACAACATGGGGTATGAAAGCATAATGAAGCATTTTAAATGTTATGGTTATCTTTCACAATAGTGCTGCTCCAATTTCAATCATATTTTTTGACAGTCATTTGTTAAATACTTATTATTTTGTATTTGTGTTCATTTATTTCTTGCACACATTTTTCAATTCAATAATAGTTTTCACAATATATATTTTGGGCAATAAACCTGATTTTGAATGACAGGTTACTTTGTCGATTTCCACAGCTATACAATGTTTTCAGGGGAGTTTTGTAGCAACAAAAGCATCTGTTAAATCTCTGCCTCAATTGAAATGTTTAAATTGTTTTAATGTGACATTGATAGCTAGTATTTTGGGTTTTCAAAAGACACTATGAATATCTGTCATCATAATTCATGATTTCATAGTGCTGGAGGAAATAAAAACATCCTCCAACAAACATACATTTTCAATATCTGAGATGTGGAAGTCAAATGAAATGTGTGGAAAAGGAGAATTGTTGGTCATTACATCTGAAATGCTGTGTGACTCTTTCCTACAATATGTATTTGTAACTCCACTAAACACACTGCCGATCTGACCTGGGCCACCTCGTGATGACTCCGCCCACAGATCAGATCCTGAAAAGGCTCGACACCTTCTTCCAGACGAAACCGGATGACATGTGGAGCTCCTTGATCCAGCTTCTCCTGGACCTGCTCGGCCCGGAGGTGACGGCACCGGTTATCATACCTGAGGGGGAAAGACACAGCTGCTGTAAATCTGACAAAAACACCCTGAAGTCTGGCTGACATATGATAACATGCTAATAAGATAAGATGGAACTTTATTTATCTCCGTGGGGAAATTCAATAAAGATAAAATTCAATAAAAATTATAATATACATTTTTTAAATATAATAAAAGTGATAAAGTAACCGTTAAAAAAATATCACTCGTCACCGGCTTGAGCTTCAATAATCAGGATACATGTATTTATTATCCTTGCAAGAATGGAAGTAGTCATCACATACAGAGCATTTGGTACTAGTTCCTGAACAGTGTAATGGAAGTAGTCATCACATATACACAAGAGATTTCTCCAACAGTAACTGTTGAAACAAGATACCACAGGAAAACGTAAATCATGTGAGCATCAGTGTTATCCACCTGGGTGTCTGTCCGCTCCTTAAAGCCTCTTTGTTGAGCAGGTCGAGTCTCTGAGAGCTGCAGAAACAATAGTAGGCGTGTTTGCTCTCGATCAGCTGATCTGCGGTCTGACGGTAGAGCTCCAGCCTCTGGGACTGCAGGTACGGACCCACTGGCCCCCCCCGACGAGGACTCTCATCTGGAGGGACGCCTGGAGAGAGAGAGAGAGCGGGCTTAGTTACAATTCAAAGAACAACCGTGGGGATATACAGTCGTCTTCCTCATCTCACATTTAGACAGAAAATGAATGATGCGGAGCAGGGATGCAGGGATGATGTATTTGTGTAGGCCGACCCGGAAGTAAGCTGCGCATGGGTTCCCTCGAAAAAAAAGCAACGGGATTTCTCCATAAGATTTTGGAATAATCCTATGGAGATCAGAAAAATAAGATCTGTGGAAAACAAACCTGTTCGATAAATGCAAGTTTTGTTCAGCCGGATAATCTCCACGTGTACTTTTATAATTTTTTATAACTAGATTTATGATCGATAGATTTATAAAAATGGCACAATATTCTAAAATCCTATGGAGAAATCCTGTTGCTTTTTTGTCGAGGGAACCCATGCGCAGCTTACTTCCGGGTCGGCCTACAAAAATACGTCATCCCTGCTCCACTCTATTGACAGCTTGTATAAAATGTACGTATGTTATTAAAAACAATAGTAAAACCAACATTTTGTAGTTAAACAGTTTTTTTTTACCCGTGTGGTCCCGACTCAAAAACAGTACATCTCGGTGTTTCCCATACATTGATTTATTTGTAGCGGGCCAATTAAATATAATGTCGTTTTTGTTTTGTGGTCTATGGATAGTGAGGTGGGCTGATGATCGGAAGGTTGCGAGTTCAAATCCCGCCTGGAACACCACCACTAGTGTGCCCTTGAGTAAGGCACTTACATTCTGCTAAATGCCTAAAGTGTAAATGATATTGTTGGGAGAATAAACCCCACAGATCCTCAACTCCGGTGTGTCTCACTCATTAACAACGCAACACAGAGCAACAAGAACGTTGTCTACAGTAGCCATGAACTCGCATGTATTTTCTTATTTGAGGGGGGGGGTGGATGCGTGGGCCACCCAAACCTTTCTTGCTGGGGGGGTGCGGTGCGGTGCCCCCACAAATAGAATCAAATTCTGTGGGAAACACTGCACCTCATTACTATAGTCCAGAGTATATATTTCCCTTAAATATCAATCAAAAGTTTAATTATTGCTAAGAACAGTTGTCCTTGTCATATTATACTTTAGTTAGAGCCTTTTATTTTGTATCCGTAAATACAAAATTTAAATAAATGCATATTTTATTCCATTCTATTTCAATGTAAATACTGCTTTATTTTATTTGTACTATATTTGTTCTTATGTTTTAATGTTAATATAGTGTTCTTAAAATAGTTCTCTACCTGTGTTTTTTAAATGTTTGTTTTATTTGTATGTATCCACCACGACATCAAGTCAAATTCCTCGTACGTGTCAACCTACATGGTAATAAACCCCTTTCTGATTCAATGTTTTCCCTGCAGTATTGGATATCTATATTTTGTAAGCTGTTGTATCAGAAATGTCCGTTTCCTGACACCATCCCAGAGTTTCCTACCGGCCCACTCCAGCATGTCCTCAATGGACTCGGCCGCTCCGGGCACCAGCCGGCTCTGATCCGTGTCCTCCAGGCGCAGGACGAACGAGCCTCCATACTTCTTTGCAAAGATGTAATTATAGAGAGCCGTTCGGAGGCCGCCGAGGTGAAGGAACCCTGCAGCAGAGAGAAATATATTGTTATATTTATTATCTGCAGTTGACTTTCCAATATAAATATGTTGATCTTTTGTATTTAAAATATTCGCTTAAAGGTCCCCTATTATACTGTTTTTCATCAATATATTATAGGTCACAGATACAAAACATGTCTCTGAGGTGTGTTATTTGTGTCCAGTGTAGTAATAATATCTGGTATGGATTGGTAAGTCAATGGGTCACATGACCTCGAAGCTATTGAAAGAAATCAAGTATTTTTGATAAAAAAACTGCAGATTTTTCATTCAAATAATATTCATATCGAAGAGAAAAAGCACTAGCATCCAATAAAAAGAGGTGTGTCCTACGTCTCCAGTGTAATAATACAGTTTTGCATTGATTTTGAGTCCTGAGGTCACATGACATGAAAGCTATTTGAAAAACTCCAATTATTTCCTGTTAAAATATTTAACATTTAAATCAATGACACATCAGTGATAAGAAACAGGCTTGCCACAACACGCAACATTAATTAGATTTTTGTGAGCAGGATTTCACTTATATGCTTTCAGTGTGTGTATTGGAAGTAAGTGTGTTTTCTTCGGTCATTGAAACAGTAATTTATTGATAGTCCCTAAGTAAAAACGTGGTTAAAATCAAGGGTTCAGAAGAGAGCTAACCTCTGACTGTCTGTGAAACTGAGAAAGATGTCTGGAGTGAATATATGCCAAATATCCAACCTCAAACTAACTTGGTTAATTATTTATCTGAAGTCCAAAATGAGACGAAGGTACGTTTGACTGGTCTTTGATGTTTGTATGTTTAGGGGTAAAGATAGAGAGTTGACAGACACATTGCACACACTTTCTAGATATCCCTCTGGATAACCTTACAGGACAGTTTAGCAATAATGCATTTAGGTTGAGGATCTTACCTGTGGGACTGGGTGCAAACCTGACTCTGACGTCACCCTGCACCGTGGAGCAGCCTCTCGTAACCAGAGTGTTTCTGACCGCAGTCACACACCGGAAACATCTCTGAGTCAACATATTAGCGTGTTAACCAACCTGCATTGTTTTGGATGATAGTGTGATAATGGTATAAAGCGTTATTATCCTAAAAAGTGTCCCTCACATCACATGTGATGAAAGACGTTTGTTTGGGTCAAGTCATTTTCTTCTTCATCGAAAAACGAACCGGAAGTAGAACACGGCAATCACTGCCATCCAGTGGAGGACGGCGGAATGTCTTCTTCTACTACTTCAGAGAAACTCCTCTAACTTCACTCATAAAACAAAATTGTTTCTTTTTCTTTTAATGCAATATTTAAGGACAGCATTTTATTGTAAGACATACATCAAGGAAAATTGCTTTATTCCTTCTGCCGGCCACAAATATGTTGCACATTTTGGAGTCTGCCAGGGTCGTAATGAAGTGAAGTGCATTTCAACTGTGAGTAGGATTTGGGGGAACTTGCACTTAGCTTAGCCAGCTTTAGCTTTTGTGCACTGCTGTGTGGACGTACCGTTGGTTCTCAAAATGGGGGGCGCATGACAGGGGGGGCGCGAGAGACCAGGAGGAAAAATGGTTATTAAAAAAATAATTTAAAAAAATCATATTTTGAAAAATTATTGCTTCGAAAATAATGATACAGTACAGTACTATTACGTCTGGGTCTCTGTGTTTCATTAAAGCTCGGCTCTGTGTGTGTGTGTGTGTGTGTGTGTGTGTGTGTGTGTGTGTGTGTGTGTGTGTGTGTGTGTGTGTGTGTGTGTGTGTGTGTGTGTGTGTGTGTGTGTGTGTGTGTGTGTGTGTGTGTGTGTGTGTGTGTGTGTGTGTGCGTGCGCAAGCAACACGTTCTCACTCCCGTCATATATTGAGCTCTGAGCCCCGTGCATTTTCCTCACAGACGGCAACACTAAAGGTCTAAAATAAAGACCTAAATGAATATTTGGGATGTTCTTGCCTTTAGATTCTCCCAATAAGTCCAAGTACAGAGGGTGACTTTGCTGTGAAAAAACACATTTTCACCAAAAAAAACGTTAGCAACCATGTGTACACATTCATGAAGTAATCTTCGTCATAACTAGCAAACTAAACATCATGTACATGTACTGCACAAATAATCAGAAATAAAAACTCATTACTCGCATAAAATGAGATCAAAACGCATTTTAATGGCCAAATGAACCTTAAAATAGGCATTATGAAGGTCCATGGGACGCCCTGCCCGTAGAAGCCTGACGGGCAAGGGGTCCGCTGTGTCCGCAATGAAGGTCTATGGGACGCCCTGCCCGTAGAAGCCTGACTGGCAAGGGGTACCCTGTACGTAATATAGCGACGGGGAGGGGCCCTGACCGTCCGTCAATATATGACGGGATGGGAGTGAGAACGTGTTGCACGCGCACACACACGCACGCACACACACACACACACACACACACACACACACACACACACACACACACACACACTCACCAAATAAGGAGTATGTGGGAGTTCCTCTCGATTCCATTGGCTCTGACGGCTAGAAAGAGATGTCAATCAGCAAAATCGACCAGAGATATGGAAAATCCATCCAAATGACCCCAGAAGTGTTTTGTTAAATCTCTCTAAAAAGGTCAAATTTCACTTGTTTTGCATCAATCTTGATACAGGGTACTTATTATATGTTGTAGTTTGGATTCATAAAGCTTTTAGTCTACCATCCCATCATTCAAGGGTGGTTTTCACTATAAGTACTTTTTTTTTTGGACGGACACAATCATTTACATTTTTTTACTGTGTTCAATCTGAATTTACTTTAAAATAAAAACATTGTTACGTGCCAGGCAGGCTGTACATGTGTGGTTTTCCTTCCCTCCTGTGTTTCTCTCTTCTCCTTGTCTTCTGCACAGCTAATCAGCAGCTGATCGGTATCTGCCTGTGCACCTGAGTCTGATGGCTGATTGGATCCTCTCACCCTCAGCTGGCCTATCAGCAACCAGGGCCGACCATAAAGGAGGCACCCAGGAAGTCTTCTCTCTCTCACTCTGGGCCTGTTGCTGAGGAAGGAACACGGCTGTGCTTAGCAACTAAAGCTCTTTGGAAAATCTGAACTTTGTTAATGTGTGTGTGTTTAGAGGATTTGTTACGTCCCCACTAAGGTCTAGGGGACCTGGAGACAATAACGTACAACCAATAAGTATGAGAGAGTCAGAGTAAAGGTTGACAAAAGGTTTATTCCTTGTAACCTATCAGATAATACAATTAAACAGAAACTCTGTTTGTGAGGAGGAGGAGGAGTCAAAGGATTGTGCCAAACAAAAGAAACAAGCATAACAAAACCAGGCCTATCTCTACAACTATCCTTTGAAACCAAACTCTTCCTCACAAACAGAGTTTCTATATTCTATACATCTATATACATCTATATTGATTCTGACACTTCTACATCGAACTCACAGGTGTAACCTTGCTTTGAGAAAAAAGATTATTAATGTAACCCTTTTAGAAGGGAAGATATGGTCATTTGTTCTGGGAATGTCAGACCTGAAAAACAGGCTCGGGGTACAACATACTTTTATCAGGTTCTTGTTTTATAAACTACTGCTGGTGGTTTTACAGTATAACATTTAACTTCCCCGTATACTGAATGATTGATTGAATCACTCCCACACAGAATTCACTTCATTATCAAACCAGTTTAACTTGATATTATCAGCCATTGCTGTTGGTGTGTGTGTGTGTGTGTGCGCGCGCTCGTGTGCGTGCGTTTTTATTTTTCCGCATTATGATCAACCCTTATGTTTAGTGTTTACACAAGGCACCTTGGGTGCGGTGGATTACAAAACAATAACCTTGACATTAAACCTGAATTGCTTAAAAAAACATATCCTTATTAATAAGACTTTTATAATCATTCTCTATCTGCACAATCTGGGCTGCTCCCTAATTAAAACGCCACATAATTGGTGTACCCTAAGTCGCTCTAATGTTGACAAAGATAAAATATTATATATCCAAAGAAACAATAGAGAGGTGTAACTTCATATTTTTTGTGTCTTTCTTCGTCTTTTCTAGTTTTTTTCTCACACAAGCATTCATGGACAGAAAAGCTCAGCTCAACACACACACACACACACACACACACACACACACACACACACACACACACACACACACACACACACACACACACACACACACACACACACACACACACACACACAGATATGAACATTACCAATAGCAGTCGACGCCTAAAGCAGAAGAGTGAATCTTGTCCGTCCCCCTTGTGCAGCACAGAGGAGTCAACCATCATTTCCTGTTACCATTGTCACAAGAAAACACACCTTCCACTGGTGCACCTGTGCTTCAGGTATCAAGAGAGAGAAACACCGGCACTTTACAGCACCTGAAGGACGTGATTTGGTAAGAGATTCAGCTTTGATTTCATATCATTGTGTCTTTTTATTGCGTGTTGCTGTTACTGAGAGGATCCCATCCTCATTTTAAAAGTGTATCTTGTTGTCATCGATGAATCTGTTCCTATTATCTAAGCTTTCATGTGGTGTGTAGAAATAAACAACAATATACTGTAGCTTGCCAAATGTGTGGTGTAACTGGCTGGTTGTACAGTGACAAATGACTACATAAGGTATTAGTTAAGGTACCATCATCTGTTTATTTTTTAATGTGACTACCTATGGCAACAACATGGCATTTGGGGATTTGAGCAGTGGGAATACTAAGTTCTGCCTCATTAAATCGGGTTAGGGTTTGCTGCTGTAAACCTGTATGAGGTAATATAGAGGAGACTATCAAAATAACATTAACAACACAAAAGAATATATGCTGACAAAATGTAAAGTCTGGAAAATGCAGAAGAGAAAGCATTCAGACCGTTTTATTAAAAAAACTAGAAACACTAACGTAAAAATGACTGCTAACAACAAACATACATTCACCTAAAATTACTACGCTATTATCAGGAACATATTTATATGAATGAAACTTAAAAGTAATCTGTATGCATTATGCTTCCTTTCAGTGTTACATTATTATACATGTATATCATATCACGGTCACTAATGCATACATGGGAATGCAGAATTGAAGTGCTGTAGTTCGATGTGGTGTACATTTGAGCTTCTAGGCGGTTATTAGTTAGTTTAAAACACTTGATCATAATTTTTAAAATGATCATGCCGGCCCGTATGTACTGCGTATAAAATAGATGTTAAATAAATCGTGATGTAATGAGTAAAAAGGAGGATAAATCCCTACAATTAATTGAAATAGAAGGATGAAGTAGTATCACATGGAAAAATATATAAAGTATTTAAAAACTGTACTAGTACATCTCTTGAGTAGATTTAATTTTTGATTATGTATTGGACCGTAAATATAAGTGCAAACTGTGTCACGTCTTGCATTTTCGCAATCTTAACATCAACAATACCAAACCAAAAGCGAGCAAAAGTCTGCAAAGTTAAAATGTTTATTCAATCACAGGTAAATGTATATGATAACCTGCGAATACAAAACATCTGTGATCTATAGTTCATAATGTATTAACTCACACTTAGATTTACACATCTATTGGAGGATACTGTAACATAACCTTCATTGTATTTAGTTGAAGTCAATTCAGTCCACTTTAAGTTTTCTTCTTCTTCTCCCATAATATGAAAAAGGGGAATGACGTGAGAAGGAGGTGTGATATTAAGTGTGTGTGTGGAGTAAGTAACCTTAACCAGCCTTGTTAAACACATATTTTCAAATCACTTCTGCGAGGGTATGGGTTTGTAAATAGCAAAATTAGTCACAAAGAATCTGGAAAGTGTTTGTATGTCATCTGTCAGATATAATTCCTATACAAGTATTTAAACTTACACTTGATTCTAACAAGATGATGTATGTCGCAATACATGGCTCCGAATCAGTGGGTGAAAGTGTTGAGAGGGAACTTATGTAGGGTGTGTGTGTGTGTGTGTGTGTGTGTGTGTGTGTGTGTGTGTGTGTGTGTGTGTGTGTGTGTGTGTGTGTGTGTGTGTGTGTGTGTGTGTGTGCGTGTGTGTGTGTGTGTGTGTGTGTGTGTGTGTGTGTGTGTGTGTGTGTGTGTGTGTGTGTGTGTGTGTGTGTGTGTGTGTGTGTGTGTGTGTGTACATTGTGGGAACACACCTCTCATTATGGGACAAAGAGCTGGTCCTCTAAGGTTAACCATTAAAGCTGAATGAATTAATGATTGTATTTATCCAATGATCACGTGCAATGTTTCCTCGTGAAATCATCACTTGTAAACTTTAGTAAGAGGTGTAAGAAAAATATTGCTATAATGATTTTGTTATACTGTGCTGAACTTAAAGGTGGGGTATGTAAGTTATTTCAGAAACACTTTGTTATACAATATTCCATGGAATGCTCTTAACATCCCGATAGCAATGAATATATTAAATGCTTTGACAATAAATACGTAAAAACATTTAATCTGTGGAAGCCGTAGCGCTGTAAAAAGCAAGACCAATCATCTGAGCCGGCCCGGCTAAAGTAACTGGATGGCCTACCTGCCTGTCAGCCTTCCATCTGTGCACAAACTTATCTCGTGCCCTCATTGGTCATGTGCGCGTTCGTGTGTGTTGGGGGAGGGGCTCTGATTTTTTCCGGTTGTGTATTTTAAAATTTGAGCGCACTCGAACCGGTTTCTCCAAAATTACCTACCCCACCTTTAAGTGCTATGATGTTCGATGCTATAGAGACCATTGATCCCATTTTTATGATATTACCTATAAGTAAACCCTTTTTTACTCAGAATGAAGGCGTATATGGTGGTGTTTTCTTTATACTATAGCAGCTTTTCTTAAATTGTATAAAGACCAAAATCATAGGCGGAGTTTGACATTTGCGCTTGGGGGGGGGCAAACCTTTTTTACTGACGCCAGTACACAGTCCCAACTATCGCGTGGGATGCTACGGATACAGTAGCAATAAAGCCTCGCTCACAGCACTGAGTATGACTTTTCCACATACGAACACAACTCGTCCCGTCATGCACGCCTCATGCCCGCCGTACACACACACACTCATATGGAAGGGGCGGTCTCTCCCCCCACAACAGTGCATTACATAACTGTAAAACGTATCATAACTGTACACATCTTATACTTATTTGATAGCTACTATATCCCTTGGTTACTTGAACACGCTACAATAGTATTAACCAGTGTCCTACCTTATTCAAATATTGATATACGAAATATTTGTATTGGAACAGTTTTCGACGTAGTAATGCTGTAATATATTTCAGCCACTCGGGGCGGCAATGCCCCCCCGCAAAATCCGCCTGCTATGACCAAAATATGACCTTGCTCTGAATGCACTATAGCATCATGATACTTGTTGTGTATTCAGATTCTTGCCAATGCACAATCCAATCTTAAGTCCTCCTTATTTATTTGGAGCCTTTTAACTTTTATTAGAGTAATGTTTTTGATTTGACACCCCGCAAAATCAGTTTGTATTAACGTAATTTCCCGCTGTTGCTCTCATACCCTGTACACTACCGGCCCACAACCAAATAAAAAACTGAAAAAGGTAATAACTAGTTGGTGCAGATGTTAAACCACAAAGCAAGCCACACATTTCCCGTCATCAAAACAAACAACATAGAGCTAGTCATTTTGATATGAAAATGTTACATATTGTACTTTTATTGCAGCTTGAAAATGTTAGAGTTGTGACTGATTGGTCACGGTAACATAATGTAAATCAATGGAAGTCAATGTAAATCCTCCTAAGTAAAAAGTGTTGTCACATTTCAAAAGCTGAACAAATGGAGTAAATTAGCAGCACTATGAAGATGTATTGAATATCAAAATACACATCTCTAGGCATCATGAATCCTTTGCATATATTTCACAACAGCGTTCCAATTAGACTTGACTTTTAACCCAGGAAATCCCTTTTATTGAGACGTATTTTGTAAAAACAGCTCCTTCTGGATGTTTGTACCGTGCATATATGCGGCTTGAGCGATGAATAGTATAGTATAGGTACTGTACCTATGTTTGTAAAACAGGATATATTCTTTGTTCACTTCACAGAAGATATTCTTCCGAGGAGGGTCATGCCATTGTCCTCCTTTGTGTTCATTGTTAGATGTGAATGGTGTATACGGTTGCATCATTCTTTTCTCTGAAGCATCTATTGTTCCCTCACATTTGTCTGGATGTGTTAAAGGTCACTTCAAGCCTCTGACTGTTATATAATATATAATATAATATCTGACGGCCACTCCCTGATTCTGATCTGATCTGATCTCAGAGCTTCAAGTGTGTTTGAAACACATACTGTACAGCGATGACAGAGACTGGATAACAATGATCTGACTGAAATGTGTAAAAACAACAAATGTTTGTGATTTATTAACCTCTGACAACTAGGATTTCAGACATATTTCAAGACGTATTTGTCGTCGTCGTAGAAAGATGATGAATAGTTTTATATGTCTGCTAAATCTTTGTGTTTACCTTTAAAAGAAAGGAGAAATATTACATTTTTAACATGGAATTAACATTTGTCATTCATACTTCTGAGTTCTGACCCCGTTTAAGGGTTTTACTGTATTTCGGACAAGTGGCTGACATTTTTGTTTTCTCTCTCCAGCCACTTCCACCACAAAGCCCTCTCATTCCCATGAGACTCGTCGCATCATGACATCACGAAACCTATTCCTACTGCTTTACTTATTTTGTTGCTGCTTTGGTAAGAGCCTATTTATGTCTTTTTTCTTGTTCTTATACTTAATATCAACAACAGAGTGAAACCTGAATTTCTCCAAAGGGATTAATTTAAGGATATGCCTTTTTCTTTTTCTTCGTTTTGTTGTTGTTGTTGTTGTTGTTCTTCCTCTACATCAAAGAACATTTCCGTAAAAGGACAAAACTTGTGATATTCTTTATAGAAACCATCATTGAATGGATGCTGTGAATGCTGTCCCAATAAAACTGTGTATTGTAGCTTATTTTTTAATATTATTATCCAAAAACTATTGGAAACTGTTCAGGTAGCCAAACTGTTTTACCTCAACACCAACTGATGATCTAACACATATTGCCCCTCTAGCATTCATATTTTTTTAAATATTCCCCAACGCTGTATTAACCGTGTTGTTGAGTAACATTTGCTCAAAACTACTTTTTATGAAAATATTGTAATGCTTAATCATAATAATTCTCCCTCATATGGGATCATAATAAACATGCATTGGGATATTTTCAACTGGCAAGTTACACAGATTTTGGTTTCGATTTCTCAGAAAGAAAAAAAAGCTTCTATCTCAATTTTAACCATTTTGACAAACCTTTGAAGAGAAATCTATTCATAGATTTTCGGGAATAAAGAAATATCTCCCCCCAAAACAGCCTCAACTGACCACAATACAAGGCAGCGTTCAATGTATCATCCAAATGACCACTGATGTAACTCATATTCATACTTAAAGTATGTTACAAAAGGAATGAAGCAGGATTAAAGAACGCTCTTACATTGGAAGCATAAACAATTATAACCTCAAAAAAGGCATTTCCTGAATACTTTTACATTTGTAGTATCGGCTCTAACGATGAACCTTGTCTTCTGCTTCCAGCGGCATCAAGTGCACAAAGGTAAGATCTGAAATGTGACATTAAAATAATAAACATAACAGTGTTTTATCAATGGAGCAGACTTTTGTTTATCATAATTAAACAACTCCACCCTGTTCTGGTTTTAATGAACCATGCGATCTTTTGTCTGTAACCTTTTGCCTTGTTTCCTCACTGGTGGAAATCTACAGAAATGCAACTTGTACAACAAGAGGAACATGTGGTCCGGTGAGTGGAGCTGTCAGACGCTGGGTTTATACATATAAATATTAGGGCTGTCAAACGATTAAAAATTTTAATCAGATTAATCACAGTTTAAAAATTAATTAATCATGATTAATCACCATTCGAACTATGTCCAAAATATGCCATTTATTTATGTATATTGTTGTGGGAATGGAAAGATAAATGAAAGAAGGCGGATATATCCATTTAACATACAGTATGTATGTTTATTATAACATTTTTCTGCGTGTCAAAATGAAAGACAACCCACACACCTATCAATCATCAAACCGTGGGGTCTTAATTCATTACGTGTTGATTTCTATCAACGGGGGAGTACTTCAGGAAAGTCGACAGAGGGGGGGGGGTGGGGGCTAGTGGAGTACTTCGTGACCACAGAGTGTGAACGTTGTGATCAGCTGTTTTAGCGCAGTTCTCCAGTGAAGGGGGGAGTCTCCCTCCGCAGCCGGTTGGCGTAGTTTTGGCACAGTTCCGTTGTACAGACCGACGTTAACAGCAGCCCTGTCTGTGCACACGGAGACCGACTCTGTCGTCCGGTGATCTAACCGCCTTCTGGAACAGCTTCACAAGTACGTCGGTACGCAAATGCGCTTTGTGACACAAGTGACGGTACGCATTTCAGATTACGCACATAACCTGCGTACCAGTTATGTGCACCCCTGTACCAGAGCCATATTATTACTATTATATGGCTCTGCCCTGAACTACAGCAAGAGTATTCTCCGTCGGGACTTCCTGCAACAACACCACGCCGTTATCAAAGATGTTCTATTGAGAAGATGATCACTACGTGACAAAAGTTTTCAAAACCGTGGCTCCTGAAATCAATCTTACTAACTGCTGTCTGTGCAATTTACTCCGCGCGAGTTGGCAGACTTTATTTTGCTTACTTTAACATCATTGTTCATGGTGGGGCTAAGCCATTTCTTGGTATGGGTGTAGCCTACCCCAGCCATACCCTGGCGCTGCCACTGGTGGCACGTATGGGGCGGGCCATTCTGCACATGCGTTAAATGCGTTAAATATTTTAACGCAATTAATTCAAAAAATTAATTACCGCCGTTAACGCGATAATTTTGACAGCACTAATAAATATATATATTGTTTTGCTTCTGTATATTCCCTGATTTGATGAATGCATTTGGATCCTTATCAAATCCACAGGTACAAACGTCATGTTCTGATTTTATCTGTTCTTTGAGAGCTGTTTCTCCGATTGTTTTCTAAACAACAAACGATAAGACACCTTTGAAAAAGTCATAAAGAGGTGCAGGGTGTTTCCGTACAGATTCGAAATGTTTCAGTGTCAGCAGCTTCAAGATATGTTATTCAGTCAGTAAGATATTTAAAGCTATAATGATTTGTTCTGCCTGGGGCAACAAATAAACAAGACGAAAGGAACAAAGCCAAAGGTTTTTAATTGAGCTATAAAAACACTTTAGGACATACTCACTATGACTCAGCAATATATCTACGAAGCTCCAAAAGCAACATACTATCCCGTTTTCACTCTCACAACAAAAACAACAACAAAAAAGCTGACCAAATCACATTTCAACAGGATGAAAGGCCTCAGCAAGTAACTAATTTGATAAAAAAACTAGATTTACCTGAAGTTATAGGCGTATGAAATGACACAAAATACCCCTGGGCACAGACTGTAAAGGCCTACTTCATAATTGCAATACAGACTTTTTTCTATAGTTGTTCCTTTACTAGAAAACCACAGCTGTAATCAATATCATGGACAATGGCTCAGCCTTATACATTCGGGGTTCCCCTTTCCTGTATGTGCTATATCGTTTGTTGGGACATGTAAATGGTCTGCAGAGGCTAACATCCCAAAGGTCCCTCCTATCACATTGTACCTTCAAGGCTTTCAGGTACAATGCGTTGGAGCGCTAGGCAATAGAAGCGGAGTGTTACATAGTGATTGGTCAACCACTTAGACCAATCACAACAGAGCCGGCCAGCTAACCAATCAGAGCAGATGGGCTCTGGTTTTCTTTGAAATCGCCCATAATCAGATAAATTGAAATTATATACACTATACTTGAAACTACTATCAACGATGAAAATATCCACATCTGAATAGAAATCATTAACCTCACCAATAACCACAAAATGTGCTCTTTAGAAACTTCAAATAATTACTCAAACTACCATTAATAATAACAACGTGTGACTGCCAATTTCTGTGATGGATTTTGAATGCGTATCAGAGGGCACTTTAACATTTCCAAAAACTTTCCTAGTGCATATTCAGCAACATACTTTAGGTACATCTGACACACACCGGATGTTTGTTTTGACACACAACGCTTCAGACATTTTATAACAATGATCTGGAACATCGTCAGGAGCACAGTCACCTGTTACAGAACCTTAGACAGTACATGCAGTGCTGGGAAGAAGTGAGCTACATGTCTGCAATTGAACCAGTTGTTTAACTACATTTCTCTGTATAGCTTCCTGGTAGGGGAATGTCTAGGCCACAAAGGAAAGAAGTACATTTTTTATTTACCATTTCTTCTTTACGATAGAAACATCTCTGGCCAGCCCTGAATCCATTTTCTTAAAATAAAAATTAAAGATGTTGATAGAGTATTTGTTGTTGTTATGTTTCACCTGGAATGTGACTTTTAAGACTATATTTTATTGTAATTTCATGTCACATATACACTGACAAGGTGTATTTAACCCCCCTGTTGTCTTCGGGTCAAATCTGACCGATTTACTTTCATCAATCATAACTTTTTTGTTTTACATTCGATTGCATTAAGGCTTTATGATATCCTTCACAGCAGACATTTGAACATATAAATGGCTGATCACCACTTTCATTGAATTTTGGATGATTTAGTCAACAAAAATGACCGCCATAAAGAAAATGAATTAGTAACCATCTGGATCAGATAAAACACACACACACACACACACACACACACACACACACACACACACACACACACACACACACACACACACACACACACACACACACACACACACACACACACACACACACACACACACACACACACACACACACACACCCCACACACACCCCCCCACACACACACACACACACACACACACACACACACACACACACACACACACACACACACACACACACACACACACACACACACACACACACACACACACACACCCCACACACACACACACACACACACACACACACACACACACACACACACACACACACACACACACACACACACACACACACACACACAGAGAGAACAATTTGACACATTTCCCGCTCTTATGTGCCCATCCCCCCACATGGATCACACCTGGCACACGCAATATATGTTCAGTGTCTCTCTATTTACTGCAGTGCTTCATGTATACCAGTAGTCTGATAATATACAGTTTGAAAGGGTGTTAAATTAAATGTGGTGATGAACAGTTAAAACAGGACCGGTCTGATTATGATAGCTCAGGATTTATGAGCTGTTCTCTAGTTGCCTCCTCAGAAACTTTTCTCAGCATGGTTCATATTATTCTATTTCCTTATCACTCAAGTTTTCCTTTTGCTCTTCTTCCCAAGATGCCAGACCCCACCTCTCACTTCCTGCAGTGTGTTGGATTACCCCCCAAAGAAACTGGGAGAGACCACATGCGACGGCTGAAGGGAATGCTTGAAGCGACGATGGACGTGTACACCTTCATGGTAAAAAGGAAAAGAACAACACGTCTGCAACATGCTCCACAGTAGACGTGCAATGGACGGAATTCCCACCTAACCAGTTGGTGTTGTAATGTCTTTTATTCTCTTCTGCTATGAAGAAACATACAGTCCGTGAAAGATTAGCCCAGCGATGAGTAATGTGGAACTGATGTGTTATGTCTCACGTGATTTTGCACTTTTATTATTAGATTTTCAAGGACATGACTCATATCAGGCTTACAGTTAGAGTTTCTATTAGACAAGGGGACAAAAGGACAACATTTGTTTTACCAACTTCCTGACAACTTATTTTAACAGTCAAACTTAGTGGTAATTGTCAGATATTATAATATTATTATACATTCATTTATTCTCATCCATAGTGGTTACTTGTATAAAATTACAAGAACTTTTTTTTTGTATTTGCTTTTTGCTTTGATTCAAAAATAATATTCTTCGATTCTTGGAAGTTAAATTGGTTCATAATTGTTTCTTGTATCTATTGGATATAGCTGCAAAACATCTCAATGCAAGCACTCAAACACAGACATCTAAAGAAATGGCATTTATTAAAGTTTCTCACCAAAAGAACAACATATATGATGACATAGAGCTTGAACGTATCATATTATAACTCAATGGAACCTTGCTCAATTGACGCTAGCTGTTAGCTTCCTTAAATAGCCATTCATCTGTTTATTTATGTATTATCTGTTGACTTTTGCATGGGTTCCCTGGGTTATCTGTACGATTTGACCCCCCTGACCTGCATAACAAATCCTACCTTTCAACTACTTCCTCATCTCACCTTTTGTTTTTTACACCCCTACCACATCCACAGAAGTCCAGTTTGAGGGGAGTGCCACTCCTCAGCCTGCAGGGAGAGCTGGCATTAAACCCTGAAGCAGATCCTCTCCAGAACGAGGCCCTGGTCCAGATGTGGATAGAAGTGAAGATAAAACCTCTGCTGAAGTCCATCAGCAAACACTTCCTGACCTGCCTCAGCACCAAGAACTTCAGCTGCTCCACCTACCAGACTATGTATGTCTCATTTTCTATCTGTGTTTTTCTGTTTCCTTTTTTACAAAAACGTATCTCATCATATCATCTGTTCTTGCAGGGTGAGGGAGCTCAGCTACTATTATTCTGAGATGAATCCAGTCCGACAGAAGTGGATCTACCAATTCTTCATGTACCCCTTTCTGTCTGGAGACAGAGTGGCTGGTAAAGCTTTCATATGTTCATTTAGACTGTTACTACAATATACTCCGATAGTAGGGGAAGATAAGGGAAGATGCTTCCTTAGGGAACACATTGAATGTACTGTAACTTAAAACGTGGTTGGAAATTAGTGAAACTTAAAATTATATTTACAAATCATCACAGTTAGGAGGAGTAGCCATTTTTTATCTAATAAGCTAGCACAAAAATAGGCTCCCGACAGAAATGAACTAAAATCCCAAATCTTTACCTAGAATATATAGAATATAGCAGATTAAAGTTTATTTTAAGACTTTTCTTCAGACTAAAAACTGTTTTATTTCAGGAGGACTTCCTTCAGCAAGTTTGTTAAAGCAATGCTAATGATTGTTAGCTTACAAGCTAAATAGCTAATAGTGCTAACTAGCTGGTGAATCTACAATTAATAATGTTATGGCTATATATAGGTACCTTATGTTATATGTCGCTATATACTAATGTATATAAGGCACATTCTTTATTAGTAGGTGTAATACAATATCTTACTAAATAATATTTTGAGGTGAGGTCTTACCCCAAGGGTTTAATTTTACACGCTAACTTCAACGTTTCCATCAAACAAATATGACCAAAACCTCATTGATAGATTAATTTATTAAATAATGAAGTTCATAGTAATAATACACATAATATATAATAATAATATAATAATAATATATACACAACTTTAACCGACACAATGATTTTTAGATTCTTGATTTGAGATATATATATTTATTGACTCAATGTGTGTAACCTCTGCTCAGGATGTGTGAGCGGCGACGAAAGCAGTGAGGAGTGGCTGATGAAGAATTTTGGTGCGTTCAAAGCCATGGCCAGAATTAAGGACTTTTCATCACTCAACATGGTCTTCAGTGGAGTAAGTTCACTTAAGTTCGCCTTAAAGATTTCTAAGATTTACATCCCAAGTCAACCTCACATGGTGGACAGTTTGTATTCAGTTAAAAAGACACGGTGTACGATTACGTTTCTCACACTTCTCCCTCCACATCTTATCCTTTCCCCCTCAGTTGGAGGTTCTTCACCTGCTGTCTCCAGTGCAGAAAGCTGAGCTGCTGCTGAGGCCGGAGGTCGCAAGTTTAGATAACGGCACCCTAAGCCTGGTCTTCCACAGTATGATGACAGGAGACCCTAAACCTCCCCCCACCCAAAGCCCTGGATGGGGCAACAACTGGACGACCCCCGGATACCCGAACTATTCTCCAAAGCCCACACACAACCCGTACCAACCGCCGTCCCCACACAACAGCATGGGACAGGTACTGTGATGAACCGGGATGCATAACGTCAGGTTTTTTTAATTAAATTACGTCTGAATTTAAAATTATGACTGATTATAGATAAAATAATGATTTGTCCTCCAGGCGGGACTTTTGTAGAAAAACAATTAGGCATTAGTAAAAAGTATAAAATAATAGAAAATTAAACAAAAATATATAATAGTATAAATGGTTGAATTCATTGTATTGCTTGTATTAAATATTGATATTGCACTTTACTCAATGAATTAATGTATTGTCAGTCTTTGGTTTATTATTATTTATTTGAAAAAAAGGGAAATGTATAAGTTTCCAAACATGTTAACCATTTTTATATTACCGTATAATTGTGCAGTCGTATAATGTACAGTATTTGTATTGGATTTAAATGAACAGGACTTCAAGTTAAAGCTAATTTCTTCTCCTTTTGCAAAACTTTTCATCATGATACTATATGTCGGTGTTACATCATTGTGCCGCAAATGGCCCAAAGAAATCATAATTGATTTAATCAATTGTTAAGATGTCAAAAATATCTCCTCTTTTGTTGAACTTACAGGTTGTAAATGGCTTCATGATGGCTTTCAAACCCATTGGGAGCTTCGTTCATGATTTTGTGTCCTTCACACAAGAGGTACAATGCAAACACACACACACACACACACACACACACACACACACACACACACACACACACACACACACACACACACACACACACACACACACACACACACACACACACACACACACACACACACACACACACACACACACACACACACACACACACACACACACGATCTACATGCAAATGGATACACACACTGTACTGTATGGTTGAAATAACTCCTGACCTGCTGGTGTTTCTCCAGAGGGAATCAGAAATAAGGAGCACGACTCTCACCCAGTTCATGCTCAACTGGACTCTGGCCGAGCTGGCAGACATGTATCGCCCAAAAAATACATCCATGGTTCCCGAGATGCCAGATTTTGACGTGACAAATGTGGAGGATTGGTTCCAGTATGTGGTGATGCCGGTGTTACAGAGGGTCCTGCCCGAAGACTTGACCGAGCTGCCAGAAAACATCACACTGGCTTTCCACCAAGTGTTGTAAGTCAAGCTAACATTTTAGAAGAAATACTTTATCCTCTTAACATCTTAGTATGACATAAAAGCATCAGATTAATCCAAAGCTCCTATTATCTTAATGATGGCTCAGTTCCAGCGATTACTACAATGCAATGCAGCTGTACAAACCTTTTTATTAGCCTCTTCTAGCTCATTGTTTCAGTTTTACTATTTATAATTAACTAATATCATCATATTTGACTATATGCATATACAAAATATGCATTGCAAACACCTGAATCGGTACTAAAGGTAAAGAAAAGTGGTTGCATTCAACTTTGGCTATCGGAAATTAAAGTTTAATTAAAAGTATTTCACTTGCATAAAATCAACATCCAGGTATCAACCTTTTAGAAGAAAGGTCAAATGTATAGCCAAGCAATTCATTTAGTCTCAATTATGAAGACTCTGAGTGCTATTGTAGAAAGTGGAGAATTTAGTTTGTGGTGGAGACCGAAATAGAGCAAAAAGCAGGGTTAATATTGAAATTAGATATGTTCGGTGACTCCAAATGAATGCGTATATTGATTCATATCTTTGAAATGTGCAAAAAAGTAAATTGCTTGCCAACATGTCTGTCTCTTTATAAAATAAAACTTGTCAGGGTTGTGGGTTTGTTATCTTTATCGGAAGCTTCTCTGTCACCAGTCGTCAAAAATCAACACCAGTTAACTCAATCCATCTCCGGTCATTTGTTATGTTTCGGGGTTGTAAGATAGTGTCAAATAATGTTTTGAAATGTACTTTTGTGTCTTGTTTGTGTGCAGCCACCTGGACAACGGTATGTACAATGAAACCTCTGAGATCCAGGATGTCTGCAGCATCAGGCTCGATGAGGGACCTTGCGGGGTGAGGAATCAATTGAATCTTTAGTTGAACGTGTAGCATTTGTATTCATCCTCACATTTACCTGTTGCTTCTTCTTGAAAAGTCTTCCTAAAGAGCTTCCTGTCCCATGTTCCTTTCCTCCTACCAGCTGACTGATGCGGTGGAAAATGTGGCCAAAGTGTTGCACTGTGCGGCTCGCAGTAACCTGACGCTGTCGGAGGAGGAGATCATGAGGCTGACCGTAGAGCTGACCGAACGTCTGAACACGCTGATCAAAGAGTTAGCTACAGCGGTGAGTACATTCACCTAAACATGCACGCTAATGCAAACAGATGAGCCGGTTTGAACTCAATGTGTACAGACGTAACTCACGGCAACAACCTTTAAAGCAGGGGTGTCCAACTCAATTTCATCGCGGGCCACATTAACGTTATGGTTGCATTCAAAGGGCCGGTTGTAACTTTAAGACTATATAAAAATACATATATAAATATTTAATATATATAAAATAACGTATTATATTACATTATTGCTTCTGCATTGGATTATTTTCAGATAGGGTAATAACTTCATAATTAACTATGTCTGAAAGAAGAAGTCAGAGCAAATAATTGCAAGACTTTTCAGTGAGAATGCCACATTCTGGAAAAAAAAAGGAAGTGACATTTTGAAAAAAAGTCAAATTCTGAGAAAATGGCAACTACTAAAAAAAAAGGCATATTTTGAAGAAAGAAAAGTCAAATTCTGAGAAAAATGTAAAATTTGAGATGCATTGTGGGACATGTAGTTTATGGGCAACGTGCTACTGTAAATCGGCCTGTAACCGTATAATAAACATATTATATTCTTTGCAAGCTCTTGTGGGGCCGCAGAAAATGAAGTCACGGGCCGGATTTGGCCCCCGGGCCTTGAGTTTGACACCCCTGCTTTAAAGCATTTGCAAAATGAGATAATGGATAGTGTTTGTGTAATACACGCAGAATCTGTTCATTTTTTGTGAATGAATGTCAAATAACCTTGGATTGATGGAAATTACAATGTTGTTTTTCACCGTTTCTTTCGTAGTGTTGTATTTTTCTCCCTTTCCTTTTATTTTTTCTTGATTAATCTTTGATCTGTGAAAAAGGGGATGTACAGTGTACTGTATAATGAGTCTCAATGTTGGCTGTGTAATTTGCAGATTTGACCAGATAACATGGATTTATCACAAAATAAAACCCTAAAAATAGTTATAATGACACTCACATAACATTCTATGTATTATAAGCATGTTAACTTTGTTTCATATATATCACAAATTGTGTTTCTGAAACCACTTTAGAGAGTAATTTAAAGTGGATTTTAATTGTAATCTTTCAAACCACCATACATACTGCTCTCATAGATAATTATGGAGATATGGAGGCTTTACTTTCCTCATGGGTCGAACATAATCACATCATTATTTTGTCATATATGGATTGTCTATGTTGTCCTTTTGTTATGTTTTACATGTTACACACAACATCTATTGCATTTTGTCTGTCGTGGAAAAGGGTTCCCTCGTCAGTTTCTTTTTGAGGAAGAATACCTAATTGTTCCTACATTTATTATGTGGTTTCTTTAAGGGAGTTTGTCCCTTAATCCTGCAAAGATTTAAGGACAGAGAGTGTTATGTACAGAGGCAAATGTGTAATTTGTTATATGGGGCCAGTGGTCTTTCCCTTATATAAAAGTAGTGACACAACTGTGTAGAAATACTTTGTTATAAGTAACCAATTCCTGCAGTGATTTACTAACATCTGGGAAACATCTGGGAAACATTCAACTGCCACAGAACTGTATTGTAAGCTATTTGTAAAAACTTAAAATTGAAATCAGTGCTTTTTCCCTTTTATTTTCTGCAGAACTTCAAAGAGCTGGCGATGGACTTCCAGCAGATCTTCAGCCAGGTGGAGTCTCCGTCTCTGACCCCGGAGAACCTGGAGGACCCGGCCTTCATCGAACTCTGGTTTAATATCAAGATGGTTCCTCTGCTGCCCAACGTGCACTCAGGCCTCCTGTCCTGCCTCAGCACCAAGAACTTCTCCTGCCCCGTCTACCAGACCATGTGAGCTCACTGCAGACTTGTTTCACACATCGACACACACACTTTATGGCAGGCATGTCCAGACTTTTTTCACAGAGGGCCACATACAGCAAAATATACAAAGGGCCGGGCCACTCACTAGGGGTATATTGCCTCATTAGTTCAGTTATAAGTTACCAAAATCAATCCAATGTAGGTACATTATTCTTGATACTTGAACATTCAGCTGCCTACATCACAGCTCTCATTCCTTAAATCAGAAGCTTCAGGTTGATTATAATAAGAGGAAATATGAAGGGTATATTTCAAGGTTATGCAAACAAGTTATTGGGCTTTTTTCTTATCAACTTAGATTTGTTAAAACATGTTTTCAACTTTAATTGACTGAATTTATTTGAAAACTGGGCACATGAATACTGTGTAAAATATTTGAACATATATATTTAAGAAGTACAATATAAGCAGAAGTTTATTATATACATATATATTTAAGAAGTACAATATAAGCAGAAGTACAATATAAGCAGAAGTTTATTATACAAAAAGTATAATAAACTTCTGCTTATATTGTACTTCTTAAATATATATGTTCAAATATTTTACACAGTAATCATGTGCCCAGTTTTCAAATACATTCAGTCAATTAACGTTGAAAACATGTTTTAACAAATCTAAGTTGATCTATTTGCTGAGGGCCGATTCAAAATGGTCCGCGGGCCGTAGTTTGGACACCCCTGCTTTTTGGTGTACTTAATGTCATTTCTTCCTTTTCAATATGTGCAGTGTGGCAGAATTCAGCAAACACGAGACTGATATGTATCCTAATCCTGACATCTATGAGCACTTCATCTTTCCCTTCCTGATGCATCACAACACCTCTGGTAAGTTAACTCTAAGTAGATGTTTGGCAGATTTTAAAATGGCTTAGAAGGACAACAGAAACGCTGAAGAAATAATCACCAGACTGAACCTTTTTTCATTGCAAATAAACCGATACAAAATCACAACATGTTGGCAAATAATAGAAAGCCAAATTGTAAACTCAATGCAAACTACAGCTCACTTTAAAGGTGGGGTAGGTCATTTTGGAGAAACCGGCTCGAGTGCTCTAGAATTTGAAAGTACACAGCCGGAACGAATCTGCCACTTCCTCACAGAGCCCCTCCTCCAACACACAGGAACGCGCACATGACCAATGAGGGCACGAGATAAGTTTGTGCCCCGATGGAAGGCTGACAGGCAGGTAGGCCATCCAGTTACTTTAGCCGGGCCGGCTCAAATGATTGGTCGTGCTTTTTACAGCGCCACGGCTTCCACAGATGATATTTTTTATGGATTTTTTGTCAAAGCACTTCAGATATTCATTGCTATCGGGATGTTAAGAGCATTCCATGGAATATAACAAAAAGTGTATCTCGAGCCGGTTTCTCAAACTTACCTACCCCACCTTTAAGAAGTATCATGTCTCTGCTGCAGTGGAGGAAGTATTTAATATTTTGGAGGCAGTGGGTTAGTGCGTTGGTGTTTGGATCAGGTTCAAACCCCACTGCAGTCAGCATGCCGTTGTGTCCCTGAGACACTTCATCCCAAATTGCTCCTGTGGGTATTTCCCACAGTATTGAGTATGTAAGTCGCTTTGGATAAAAGCGTCTAACATGTAATGTAATGTAGATCATGTATTAAGTAGAAAGATAAATTACAGTGAAAGATCAAAATGTACTTTGAAGTTTAATCAATATACTGAATGCTTTGCAGATCCCCAGTGTGTCTCCTCGGCCAATGGCAGTGCAGAATGGCTGATAAAGAACTTTGGTGTTTATTCAAGATTCCCCTCCATCACTGACTTCTACAAACTCAACCCGTACTTCTCCGGAGTAAGTCACAAAACCCTGACAACGCTCCGCCTTAAAATCACTTTAGAGCCCTTAATTTTCTCCTGGATCCATCTCTTCGTATCGTTATTGTTGTCATATGGATTGTCTATGTTGTAATTGTGTTATGAGTCCCTCCTCAGTTTCATGTTTTCCTCCTTTGTTTGATTAGTCATACGTTCCTTCTCTTTGTCTCCTGTCCAGCTGGAGGTTCTTCCCCTCTTGTCTCCAAAGCAAATAGCGGGGATGCTGCTGTTGCCTCTTCCTACTCCACCTGAGAAAGACGTTGTTATCGACCGAGTGTTTGACTTCCTGTTTGAGTCCCCCGAAGACGCGAGACTTCCTGAAGTCCTGCACGAACTGCTTTATCTCATCAACAAGGTAACAGCTTTGCAATGATGTGTTTCTTCAAAGAGGCCTTGTTACATTGAGGGGGTTCTACCTTTCCTCTAGTGTTATATGGGTTATATATATATAAGCTAAAATCCCCAAATAAATAACTGTCAAATGTTTCTTTGTCAGGTCAATCCACCCTGTGATGTCTACAGACAAATGTAAGTACCTTCAGAAACTTGTTATAACTTGTTGTGCGGCAGCTGAAGTGCAAAGAGTGCGAATACAAAATATAAATTTTTTGAATATTAATCAGCAATGTTTTACATTTGCACTACTTTTTTTGTGAACAGGTGCACATATCTAAATGGACTATTTGTAAAAATGTCTTCCCAGTAAAGTAGATTAAGAATAGAAAATATGTTTTAGAGGGTTTTGCAGCCGTGTGAATGCTTTCTTATTTCATGTTTCCTGTTTTCTTTTCAATGTCAGTTTTGAAAGATTGTACGGAGCCATACCAGATCTGCCACGAGATGTAGAACCATTCATCTGGTCTTACATCGATCAGCTGATTAACGTGGCGCCAGAAGGTCAGTCCCTTTCTACTAAATACTGTTCATATTTACATTAATTATGTGGCCGTCTACAGTATGCTTCCTGTAGTTATTGAATTGCTCTTTGTACTGCACTGTTAGTGTACCGTTTTATTATTATTGTGCTGCTGTGTTTATTTTACTTTTGTAACTCTGGCACAACAATTTCCTTCGGGATGAATACATTGCTATCTTATCTTTCTCACACACATACAAAAAACCTACAGGATTAACAGACTGTATTTGTATATACTGTATAGACAGCGTGACAGCCTGCAGTCCATGTCCACGCGGTAGAGTATAATCCAAATGGTCCTTTGCTTCTGCCGCGGCTCCAGTAGCCACGATCAGATCCAAATCCCACAATTCAAGTGATAGTAAGGCAAGGCAAGGCAAGTTTATTTATATAGCACTTTTCAACACAAGGCAATTCAAAGTGCTTTACAAAAAATAAAAGACATTAAGAAAATGGCATTTAAAATCAGTCATTAAAAAGAAAAGCTAATAAAATAAACATTAAAAGAAAAAAGACATGGATAATAGTTACAGTGCAGTTTAAGATGTGCAATTAAAAGCAGCGACAAAAAAAAAAAAAAAAACACGCTCGTACTCCTCACGTCGTTGTCGGACGTTTTTGACTTAATGTAGTGGCCAATTGTCCAAAAAAGGAAAGTTCAAAGTCCACTTAGTCTAGGAGGCGAATTTGAGTATTGAGTCGCGTATGTTCAAGAAATCCAAACACCTCGCTCGTTCCATTCAAGTGCTTTATTAGGAGGTTCAATGGATCAGCAGCCGACGTGGAACCTTTGCACGGTATTTCAACATACAAACGAATCCCAGGCGTACGGATGTGTGCGGTCAAAAACATTTTCCAACTTCCTCTCCACTCCCTGCTGTGTCACGCTGGCATTCATACCTGAGCACGCTCCTACAATCTGCTTTCTATAAATAATAACGAAACATGAAACTAGAGCTGTCCATAAGCAAGATAAAACGTTACAAAAACAGTATAATAATAATTCATAGTTATTCAGCTCATTAAATTAAAATAATATTCAATTGGCTCACCAAACCATCATTCATTACTATAAAACAGTGCTTCTCAAAGTGTGGTCCGCGGACCACTGGTGGTCCGTGAGCGCCCCCTAGTGGTCCGTGAGTATATTGGTAACATTTCACATTTGAAATAAATAAATACATTTAAGTTTTCCGCACTCTCGCGGGAATATCTCCGCAATTCAACGAGCTTAAGTTTCACTTTCTATTGCATGATAAAGCCCAGGGCAACACCTTCGTCACACATGTTGTCACTTGTTTGTACCATTTTCAGGCGATTTATAATCTGTTCTAGAAAAACGATGTGTTTTGGGATATTTGTGTTAGGTGGTCTGCGAGTGTTTTTTTATTGGTTAAGTGGTCCTTGGTATGAAAAAGTTTGAGAAACACTGCCATAAAAGAATGTACCTAATTACAATGTGTATTACATTTAGACACTGAATATGTTGTACCTTTTGTTTTTCACAGAGTGTGTGCCACAGAACTTAACGGTGAGATTTCTTTATATTTGCTCAATATGTTTTTAATTTTTATCTGAATTCTGTTGCTCATGAATTCATTGTTTTAGATGGTTTGTTTAATGATATTCTTTCAAAGTCATTCATTCCTTAAATCTTTCTTTTACAGTGCCCAGATATCAAGTACAACAGTAAGAGCTCTTCACTTTAAAGTCTTATTGTATCACTTCTTACATTACTGTGAGTGCGTTTAGAGATTAATTGTTATATTTCTGCTGTTTGACAGGTACGCACACCTGCAAAGGAGTTGACAGGTAGGAAGGAAGCTGTCATCGTTTGAATCCAAAATTACAATAAGTCTTTCAATAACCTCAAATCTGACATGTATTTACCTTTTTGTGTTTTCACAGCTCTGCCCTGCACTCTCACTTGAACTCATCTGAAGACGTGTCCTGCAATTTCACCCTGGAGACGTATGCATGTGCACAGGTGACCATTTTAAAGTCAGAGTGGAAATGCAAAGGTTGATTTCTGAGAGGGGTTTTTATGCATCATGCTGCCCGTTTGGATCAATTACAAGACAAGATCAGGCTTCTTTTAAACACAATTTGGAAATAGAATTGTTGCAGAAACACAAGGAAATAAATAAGTACAGGTACATGGAAAAAGGTTACAAATGAAACGGTATTACTTTACTTAGATAGTCTGCCTACAAATAGTTTTAGCGAGTATGTGGAACTGTTTACAAGAAACTTTGCGAATGCTAATGTGTATAGCATACTCTTAAAATGTGTATTTGTTCATTTACACATTAACTTATGTATATCTACAGACTATAAAAAGAGCAAAGAGACACACAATTACAATACAAGCAGTATAACAACAGTGCCCGTAATCACAGTTGTAGTCTAACTCTTGAATTAGCTAAAGTATAGGTAGAGTACTATGATAATACCCAAAATAACCAGCCCCCCCCCCCCTTCCTCACCGACCTGATCCACCACCACACACCTTCCCGCAGCCTTTGTTCATCAGAGGCGAACCTCCTCTCTATCCCCACACGAACCAAGCTCCGAACCTGGGGGGACAGAGCCTTCTCCACCCTCTGGAACTCCCTCCCACAACACATCAGAGACTGCACCGACCCCCCCCTCTTTCAAAACACTGACCACAACACACCTCTTCCGACTGGCTTTTAATTTGTGAATTATGTTGTGTAGCTGTTTTCATATTTTTTATTCTATTTTATCTCGTTTTATCACCACTGTAAAGCGTCTTTGAGCACCTGAAAAAAGCGCTTTGAAATTAAATGTATTATTATTATTAAAATAACAGTCAGAATAGTTTATTATAGTATATTACAGTGTGTAATATGTGTGTAGCATACAAAGCAAATGTAGTGATAGTTTAACATAACGTACAGTATAACACAGAAAAAGTATATAAAATAACCACAAGAAGTAGAATCAAAAGGTGGAAATGGAATTAAGTTTTTGTTTAAGAAAATAACCTGTTGAATATATCAATACAATGGTATTTATATGTTTTTCTTACACAGCTGGAGGATTTCAGCGCCACTCATCTGGTGTCCCTGCTGAAATGTAATCTGCCCGGAAACAGCTCGCACTCCAGTGTTTTGTGGAAGATGCTGCTGACGAAGCTCTCCTCTGTCCTGGACCCGGCTCTGGACATGTTGGCCGGCATGGTCAGTATATTTGACATACAGTCTCGTCGGGCCTCATGAAGTCTTCCTTTGAAGTGAATGATTCAAATGTCAAAAAAAGAGCTCATCAATTTGAAAAACATTGAATTGCTGCACGAAGGCTCCTAAAATATTAAAGAACACATTTCATTTCATTTAATTTGTATAACTTAATGTATAACAATTATTTACAAAACACACCATACCCGGAAAGGAGCAGGGAGAAGAAAATAATCTTATATTACCTTTCTAAAAAAATATAAATAGATGGTCAGTCCTTCATATTTTCTTATTCACAGCCAATCATAACAGTATCTTTGGAAAATAAGAGAAACACAAAAAAAGACTTGGTTCCCACTTGACAGTTAACGGAAAGAAACAAAACAACAACATCAACAAAACATCACATTCACAAGGAAAAGTTCCACACCCTCATCTGAGTCCTACTGGAGTAGAAGGGGGAAAGCGGTGCATAATAATATATATAAATATATAATGATGCAATAAGTGTATTTCTCCTACAGCCAATGCCCATGGTTGGTCCGTCGGCCTCGGAGGTGTTGGACGTGCTCGGAGAGATCCGAGTGTCTCTGCTGACGGACGAGGAGCTGATGAACAGCAGCGTCATCAGGAAGTGGTTTTCACAACGTCTGAGCGCGTTTCTGCCGTTTACATCCGGAAGATTCCTGCACTGTCTGACCAACAGGAACCTCAGCTGTCACTCATACCAGCAAATGTAAGTGATTTGACATATGTAGTGATTTTACCGGTTTCAATCACCATGTCCGTTTGTTTTGGAGAAGGGTAGACCTCTGCGGATAATTGAGCTGTTTTAATCACCTGGTCTTTTTGTTTTGGCATGAAGGAGACTTTTTTGGATAATTTTGCTCCAAGTAGAAAACACCTAGTGCAGGGGTGTCAAACTCAAGGCCCGGGGGCCAAAACCGGCCCGCGACTTCATTTTATGTGGCCCCGCAAGAGCTTGCAAAGAATAGAATACGTTTATTATACGGTTACATGCCACTTTACAGAAGCACGTTGCCCATAAACTACATGTCCCACAATGCATCTCGTTTTGTGACATGCACACTGAAGAGACTTGCAATTATTTGCCCTAGACTTCTGCTTTCAGACGTAGTTCATTACTAAGTTATTATCCTATCCGATAATAATCCAATTCAGAGGCAATAATGTAATATAATACATTATTTTATCTATATATTATATATTTATATATGTTTATATAGTTACAACCGGCGCTTTGAGTGCAACCTTTATACGAATGTGGCCCGTGATGAAATTGAGTTTGACACCCCTGACCTAGTGGGAGAGACTGCCTGTACTGACTATACTCAGTGATGGTTGGGAAGACTCCCATGATCCCACGCTGCTTCACAACACCACCAAACTTCATATTTCGTCATTGTTTTGATTACAAAAAAATGACATATTATGGGTTTCAAAAGTCTTGCCCTTAAGATATACATGGCCTCCATACAGCCCATTTGATTTGGGTATTTAGGTAACGGCATGGCCTCTTGTCTAGTGTCTCTTTAAGTCTAAATTCTATGTATTTTTGCAACATTGGTATTGACGAGAATGTCTTGTTTATGTTTTTCATATATCCAAAAAGTGTATAACAAGAATTACAAGAAAAAAACCTTGAAAACATGAAAATGTTTCTAATTATTTGGTTGATTGTATTCTTAGACTGCAGGTATTTATCCACCATTTTGATAACATGACCTCACACCAACAACATGTGGTGCTCAAGGACTTCATCCTGCGCTTCCTGTCGCTCCCACACTCAGGTACTTGATGCATGATCTGAGCGACTACAATAACTATCTTTCAAAACGTATTTTAGCCTTGACACGTGTGCTTCCCTCCTCGTGACTTGGTCCAGGTCCAGGCTGTGTGTCTGCCTCTAATAGCAGTGCTGAGTGGCTGATGAAGAATCTCGGTCCATTTGCACGGCTTTTATCCATCAAACAGCTGCTTCATCTCAACCCGCACTTCAACCCTGTAAGATTCAACTTCTCTTACATCAAGGATTTAGATTATTGAGCAGCACTTTTATTATGCAAACTCTGTTTAAGTCTTTTAAATCACTTTTAAAAGCCCACTTTAAAATATGAAGTTTGTTACTTTATGATGGGTTTACTCTCTTTGTATACTGTGTTTAGTTGCTGGTCGTTAGTTAATTTCATTCTTTGTGCCAATTAAATGTGTTTGAAGGGTGTGAAAAGCACTTTGTAACTCAATTAGAAATAAGCTTTAGAATTTTTTTTGTTTTTTCATTTTACTTTGCTTTCTTTTTATTTAAGTTTTTTTTCAATATTGTTTTTTAATTTATTTTTATCAATTTTAATTTATTTGTATTATTCTTTAAGTATTTTCTATTATTATTTTTTATTATTTATTTATTTAATGATTTAAAAAAAAAAAAAATAGTTTTTTAAAGGGGACCTATCATGCAAAATGCACTTTTTGATGTCTTTTATACATCAATGTGTCCCCGGTGCGTCAGGGAACTCACGCAGCGTCAGAAAATAAAGCCCTCTCTCTTTTCCTCTGTACCCAAATCTCTAAAAACGGGGGTTCAACGGAGCTGATCCAGATTTGCGTCCGATATGACGTAATATCTGAAATGTGGACCCACGGCCCAATCAGAAACGTTGCAGTCAGAAACAATGCCCGACTGTTTTGGACGTAATATGGTCGGTGTTTACGTTAGCATCGCTAACACTCAGAGCTAACCTGTACTGGAGAGCATGTGTGTGAAGAAGCAGGAAGTAAAAAGGAACTCACCTTGTGGTATAACCGGCAAGAGAGAAAGCCTTTGAGCTCCAGACTGTTTCAGAGATAATCCTTGATAATCCATGATATTTATTTTTAAAGCTTTATACCCCAACTTTTGAAACAGGAAGTGAAATAGAGGGATATGAGGCATGGCTAGAATGGGTGATCTGTTTGGTATTGCCTACAAATAGCATGATAGGTGACCTTTAATGTTATTGTTTTTTAAATTAGAATTCTGACCTTGTTATTCCCGCAGCAGTGAAACTCTTTTTGTCCCCCCCTCTCTGCAGCTGGAGGCTCTGCGGCTCCTGACTCCCTTACAGACCGCTGAGCTGCTGCATGTGAATCTCCCCTCTGATCTCGATAAAGACGCCATCATTAATGTGATTTTTGACTTCCTCACTGAGTCTCCCGACGAGAAGAAACTCCAGGAGTTCCTGATGAACCTCGCCATGCTCCATAACCAGGTGAAAGATTATTCCTCTTGAATACAAATATACACTTTGCACTGCGTCTTCAAAGTTATAATGTTGTTTTTTCTTTATTTAAAGGCTAACTTTACCTGTTCATCGTACAAAACACTGTAAGTTAAAACGTATTTGACGTGTTGATTTTATAGACTTTGTTTTGATCTTCTTAAAAACAATTATATGAATCATGAAATTGTGATTTAATCCCACATGTTGCTGTTCCAGGTATACGAGAATGGACATGGCCTTATCCTCCGTTTCTGTAAATACAGCGCACACCATCACATACATCAAGATGGAGTTATCCAAATACATTCCTCCAGGTGAGAACCACAGGCTACTAAACATTACAAACATTTACAATAAAATAATAATACAATACTTATACTTGGAAAAGCTTTGAGGTTGGAAAAACTATCTTAATCCAAAATGTGAAACTCTTGCTTCGCCATTTATCTCTATTAAAATATTATGGATTTCTTACAATTGAAATCATCATTTTAACTTTTGATCTACTCCACATGTGTCAAACTCAAGGCCCGGGGGCCAAATCAGGCCCTTTGTGGATTTAATTTCGGCCCACAGGATAATTTCTAATTACTATTAGATCTGGCCCGCCGGTATATTGCACGCACACCTTCACTCCATCCTGAGGAGTTCCTCAGCTCAGAGCCTGACCCCAAACATTGATGAACCTGCACCCACTGTGTGTTTGAGTTTGACACCCCTGCTCTACTCCATGAACTAATTCCTTTTTCTTTTATTACAGGTTGCATCATCTACAGCGGACAGGTACATACATGTGATTTATTCTTGTTCAATATTGTGTATCTTAAATTTGATTTATGTTAAAATACTTAAACCGTCTTAATCTTGTTCCCCCTCCAGTGCAATGTCACCATGACAAACGGTAAGTTCTCTCATTGCCTGAAAACAATATGCGATATTCAATATCTTAAACAAATAAATGCATCTATTTCTTCTCATTTCTCACAGAAACTGACATTTGTCTTGGAGTGAACAGGTGGGATATATAATCCTCTCTCTCTCTAAATATCATACCTTGAGATAGTTTGAACATTTAGTATTATTAAACTGTCACTAAATGTTTAATGTTCCTTGTTTATTGTGAAACTACAGCACAAAGCTGCAGCTCAGCCTGAGCAGCGGACAGATGCTCGGAGGCTTCTGTGACTTTTCTGTGGAGGAATACGCCTGCGCTTCTGTAAGACATAAAACATCTCAAGTGGTGAAACGCAGTACTTTTATTCAAGCATTTAACAACAGAGTATTTGTTCTTTAATTGAGTATTTCCCCTTTGTTCTACTTTCTACTTCAAAGTCAAGTCAAAGTCAACTTTATTGTCAATCTTTCAGTTTCTGTGTACAGACAGAGAGATCAAAAAACTGTTCCCACAATCCCGAATATAAAAACAATGTATATCAAATGTAAAAATATGTGTGCCAATATGTATATACACAGTCAAAGTTGACTTGTGTAGTATACTTGTACTCCACTGAGACATATTTTTTCTCTCAACTGCATTTTTATGACACTTGTAGTCACTTTTCACATGAAATCCTACGCTATAGTCGAGTTGCCAGCATAGTGAACCCGGAAATGTTGAGTACAGTTCAATGTATAGTACGGGTCCCCAGCACATAGAAACTTCCAGATGCTAATTGCATATGTTGGGAAATGTGCACAATTAGCACAAGTTGTGTTAATTGAAATGAATGGCATTTAAGCCTACCTAAACAATTGTAAAAAATGTTGACTTTGGACAACTTGGGAGTGGTTTTAGGGGTTATTGAGGATGCTTGAATTCCTTTATAGCTGAGTCCATTTTTTGATTTTCAGGATCAACAATGTAAGTTTTCACCATGTTGCTCTTTCGTCTCACAGCTGTCGGGCTTGAAAGCAGAACATTTAGCGGCGGTTTTGATGTGTGATCGATCCTCAAACTCCAGCAGCTCGAGGCCCGTCTGGAAGCTTCTCCTCTCCAAAGCCTCTCATGTTCTGGACAAAGCTCTCGATCTTCTCCCCGACAAGGTACGAATCAGACCTCATTTAAATCTGTTCATAATGAGCTGTGGAAAACAATGCATTTGAATGGTATCATCAATATGTCAATGATTAAGTAAAATGATTGCTGAGCTGACAATTGTGTATTTCTGAGTAAAACATTTACTTCAAGTATATTCAAAATCTGTGTAAGACTGAGGAGAAGCAGACTTTGATAGGGTTATAAACCATTAAGTAAAATGCAGTTAATGGCTTTGTGGTAGGCTGTAGAGAAACCAGTGTGCATCCTGCGTGTCTCTTTGAGCTTAAAGTAACATCTAAAATCCTTTAATTGTTCTAAAGCACATACATTTCACAAGATGACAGCAAAGGGAGAGTGCAAAAACAAGAACAGATACATTCATTTGAATATTTTAGATACACAGTGAACGTATTCATATTGAATTCTTCACTCATTTTTAAATCTGTTTAAAGCCCCTGTCACACTGTCCCGAAATGTACACCCGATGGACACACGAATATTGAATTGTGAATTTCGCACGAAGATGGCCCCGAACCACACACGAAGGCAACATTTACATTACATTTAAGACAAACAACTGCAACGAAAGTAACACAAACAATTATGTTAAAGTACTATGATACTGCACTGATATTTCAGACTTTGTTCTTTACTTTCTCCGTCTTTATATGTAGAAGATATTACGTTTTCTCCGTCATGTTGTTTCCATAGCAACAACAACTTCCTGTCAACTCGCCTTCAAAATAATATATTATATCCTTTTCAGTTTCACAGAACACAAATTGGGTTATTTACATAATATGTTTACATGATTTTAATGTGCAATAAAGCAACCCGATGGACACACGATAAAGGAAATGTTAAAATTCGGCTGTGATCGTAGCAACATCGGGCCATTCGTGAGGGCATCTTAAGCCATCGTATGACCGCCGGTGGAGTTTCTCAGGCTCCGGCAGCAACTTCGTGAGCGGTGGCAAAATCTTTGGCATGCCAAAAAATAGCCGAAGGACCTTTTTTGCGAAGGTTCATTTTCGTGTTGAATTCGTGTGTCAATTTTGCCCTTCGTAAGGCCATCGTGAGGGCATCTTGTTATCATCGGTGCCATCGGGCATTCGCCCCGATCAGAGTGAGGGCGAATGCACCGATGATAACACGAAGATGACACGACTTGACAAGATGCCCTCACGAGTGCCTTACGAAGTTGCCGCTCACGAAGTTGCTGCCGGAGCCTGAGAAACTCCACCGGCGGTCATACGATGGCTTAGATGCCCTCACGAATGGCCCGATGTTGCTACGATCACAGCCGAATTTGAACATTTCCTTTATCGTGTGTCCATCGGGTGTCAATTTCGGGACAGTGTGACGGGGGCTTTAGTGTGTGTCAGTTAACAATCTGAAACCATCTGGCCAAGTTCATTCATCCTATCAAGTCACCGTTTGTTTCATTTCTTCTTGTAGTCTCTGGACCCCAGGAATCCTGCAGTGTCGATGATTTTGGACTCAATTAGAGAAATCCGATTGGATATGTTCGACATGTCCAGCTTCAACCACCCCGCCCTCCTCCAGCTGTGGTTCCAACGCCGCCTTCGCCCGTTCCTTCCCGCCGTCTCCCCCGAGTTCCTCTCCTGTCTCTCCACAAAGGGCTTGAACTGCAGCAGCTACCAGCTCATGTGAGGAGCGACCCTCAAACTAAATGCTCTGATATTTTATAGGATCTTCTTGGATGAATCACGTCCACTTGTTTGATTTCAGGGTGAAGATTTTGAGCCGTGTGCAGCCTAACATGACACGCGCCACGCAGATGTCTGTCGTCACACACTTCATTAAGGCTTTCCTGACCAGGAATAACACCGCAGGTATGTTCTCACATTGAAACAAAGATGGTGTGTCAAAATCAGTGAGTGAGTATTTTGAAATATAACGTGTGTTGTTTCCAATACCCTTTAATGTTCAAGGAAAGTTATCAAAAGTTACAGTAACCGTTTAAATGGCTCATGGTCCACCTGAAAAATAATATATTGGATAAGGATGGAGGAAACTTTAATAGATTCTTATAGAAGGACATGAAATATATGACTTTGAAACGGGCATATCATGTAAACGCAGTATACATGTTTTGTGTTTTGTGTAACCTTTGTGGCAGCCACCTCTACTTTTAAAATAACTGTATGTTATAAAGTTGGTTTGTTGTGTTTGTGGTGCAGACCCCAGCTGCAGCGCTCAAACTAACAACAGTGCAGAATGGCTGCAGAGGAACCTGGGAGGGTTCTCCGTCCTCCTGTCCGTCCACACCCTGCAGACGCTCTACCCAGACTTCACTGCGGTACGTCCTGTTGCCTTTCTCTTGTTATCGTGTTCATGTACTTCTTTTGTCTGTGTTTTAACCCTCATCAGAGATGGCAAAAGTTCACACATCCTTTACTCAAGTAGAAGTACAGATACTCGTGTTTAAAAATACTCTGGTAAAAGTAGAAGTACTGACTAAACTTGTTTACTCAAGTAAAAGTATGAGCTTTGAAATGTGCTTAAGTAAAAAGTACCCATAACTAGCAGCTGTTTTAAAGAGTACCTGACCTCCCTTCATATTAATAGAACAATAATGTCGTTGTTAGCTAATGAATGTTTCCATGCCGACCAACGGCAACATGACAACGTTTCCATTGGTCCCTCTTCTTTAGAGAAGACCAGGAAGTGATGGATACACGGATCGTGTTCAAATCAATAGGCACGCAATGACTCTAACTCTATTTGAGTTCAACATGTAAGAAGTAGAAAGTACAGGTATTTGTGTTCAAAATGTAAGAAGTAGAAAGTTCAGGTATTTGTGTTCAACATGTAAGAAGTAGAAAGTTCAGGTATTTGAGTTCAACATGTAAGAAGTAGAAAGTTCAGGTATTTGAGTTCAACATGTAAGAAGTAGAAAGTTCAGGTATTTGTGTTCAACATGTAAGAAGTAGAAAGTACAGGTATTTGGTGTTAGAAATGTAAGAATAGTAAAGTACAGGTATTTGTGTTCAACATGTAAGAAGTAGAAAGTACAGGTATTTGTGTTAGAAATGTAAGAAGTAGTGGAGTAAAGTACTGATACCAGAAAAGTACTTGAGTACAGTAACAAAGTATTTGCACTCCACTACTTCCCACCTCTGACATATTTGTGTCTGTGTGCACGGTGCAGATGGAGGCGTTGCCCGAGCTGACGGTCCGACAGCTGGCCGAGGTCTCCTCCACCCCGGGTCAGCTGACCTCTCCTGCTGACGTGGAGATGCTGATGAAACACGTCCCGGACAGATCCATCCCCGCCTTCTTCGATGACTTCTCCCCAGCTATCATGGTGAGTGGGAATCAAACGCATAAATACAATTATGTTATATTCGAATATGTTTCTGTTAAACTGGCATCAGCTGCATTATGTCGTTGCTTTTTTTGTTCCCTTTTTAAAAAACGTTCTCTTCTCTCTTGGTGTGTCTCTTCTCCCTCAGGGTCACGAGAGCATGTTCCCCTCCTCTGTGCGGTCGGCCCTGCTGCAGGTGGTGTTCGATCGAGCGAACCTCTCCGACCCCTCTGTGGGAGACTCAGAGGTGACGCTGTGGCTGCACGACAGACTGCGCCCCCTGCTGGTCGAGCTGTCGCCGCGACACGTAGCGCCGTTCTTCAGGATTCTGGAGGGAAGAAACTGCAGCATCGAGGAGCAGGGGTAGGTTTGGACCACACCGGGGATTTGATTGAACTGGAATCAAGATCATTTTTAAATCAGTAATGTAAAAATGTAAATTGTCTGTATTTGATTTTTTGTCAGTGACTTAAATCCTACAGCAGACAGAAAATCACTGATGGCCTTTTTCTTTTGCTCACTTCATTTCAGAGTGACAGAACTGAATTCAACGATCTCTTCTCTGAGTGAAGAAACACAGGAAGAAATCTCCAGCCACATTGTTCAGTCCCTCAAAGGTAAATAACCCACGATGAAAATACACTTTATGAAACCTATTAAAAAAAACGTTCAAAAATATGAAAAATTATAGATTTCTTTGTATATTTTTGTACATCCGTTGTTCATTAAGCCTTCTTTATTCAACACTTTTGAAGATCATTTACAGCAAGCAAATGTATGGCCCATAAGTCCATCACCTTTGTTTTACTATCTTTTAAACCTTGAAAGACTGACAGCCGAACTTTCTCTCTCTCCTTCCTCCAGGACCGATACCTCTCAAATGCTACGGAGAAAACTACAACCAAAGTTTCTACGGTTTCCTGCAGCGCTCATTCAGGAGTTTCCAGTTCCCCAACCTCACCACCTTCCTGTCCCTCATGCCTCCCGACAGGATGCATCAGGTGTGTGTCCCAAACACTGTTCAAGTTAAAGTCTGTGTTGATCTGAGACGATGACACCTTTTTAATGTTTCCTCCAGCTGGTGAACTCCATGCCTCCGTCACATCTTGGAGATTTCCTCCGTCGCCCCGATGTCGTCGACAACGATGCAGAGCTCTGTGCGATATACGACAACTACGTGCAGACACCCATGTTCCTGGAGACTGTATGTACACACACACACACACACACACACACACGCACGCACGCACGCACAAACACAAGAAATGTAAAAAAACAGATATTCATGATACAATAACGTGTCTTTGTCCATTCACTTACATATTTTATTTTATTGCACATCATACATTATATTGGATTTTATTTATCTTTTATTTTATTAATGCTATAATGGAAAGAAAAAGCAATTTCCCTCTAGGATTATTTCAGTATTTCTGATTCTTTTGATGTCTTAAATAATTGTATATTGCCCTGGAGCTTATTCCCTGCTGCTTTTGGCTGCAGTTCTACCGTTTACACGCGTCATCTTCTCTCTACCCATTTTAAATATGTCTCTATCATAAAAGCACAAGAGTCCCAGAAAATATATATTTGAAAAAAATGTATATGTCATGTTACACCGTCAGAGAAGCCAGGAACCACGCCGAGAATATGTCAATATGTGCTTTTATTTAGCTCTTAATGTGTGGATATGTTTAAATGTCTTTTGATTATATATATATAGGTATATACATATTTACATACATATTTTTATATATGTTTGTTTTTGCATTCGGGATTGTGGGAATCTCTCTGTCTGCACACATGTTTCTGAACCCTGGATCCCCACAGGAGTCTCTCCCGGCGGCGGTGCGGCGGCCCACGCTGCCTTGCGTCTGGCCGATGGCACTCAGCAGCTCTGAGAGGTCAGAGGTCGACGCCTGGTTCGACCGACGCCTCCCCAACTATCTGATGTTCCTCACAGAGACTCTGATCAGCCCCGAGGTCACTCACAACGCCTCCTGCCTCGCCTTCCAGAAGCTGTACGTGCTCTCATGGAGGATTTTCTTCTTTGTATCATAGTGTATTTTTTGGTGTTTTTAAATCATGCGTTTGGTTTTTCAGTGTTTCAGTTCTTGGAGAACACAACTACACGGCTGCTGGCTTCATGAGGAGGGATGTGTTCACCACCATCCGGAGTTACCTCACCTCAGGTCAGTCTCAGTGGAGTACATTAACACTAGTACTGAACTCTTTTTGAGGTACATGTACTTCTCTTGAGTATTTCCATGTCATGTATCTTTGTACTTCTACTCTACTACAGTCCAGAGACAAATACTGTACTTTTTAATCCACTACATTTTTGGGATAACTATCGCTACTCCAAGATTAGGATTGAAAATAATGACACAAACATATTAATATTTTTTCAAATTAATTATAAAAAGTTAAGATAAGTCATTACTGATTTTTTTTCTTTTTTCTTTACTGATTTTTTAAAGGCTTCCCGGTGTTGATATATGCATTTCAAAAAAACTAAATATTCTCTTTTACCAGCTGCAATATTGAAGAAATTAGCAAATAATGCATTCATAAATTAAATCAAAGTATATTGATATGGCATTGTGTAAAATTAGTACTTATGAGTACGTACATTTTTATGTAGAGTTTTAATTGAAGTATTTCTACACTTTGATTCCTCTATTTACTTAAATACTGTCTCCGCCTCAGGTCAGATTTTAGTGTTGTCAACTGAGCTTCTTACTCGACAGTTTTGCCTAATTGTATCCTCTTCATCAACTTGGTCCTTAAAACATGTGCAATGCAACAATATCAGTATTTTCAAATGAATGTGGTGATGTTTTTTTGATGCACAGATTTGAAATGAAACACAAAAAGAAAACAACGTTTGAAAAAGTCTCAACGTACATCGCTTTATTTCTGTTTTTATTTGTTCTTCATCATCTCCCTGGTTGCCTGTTTGTGTCCTCCATGTAAAGCTGTATAATGGATCATTACAGCGACGGTCCCAAGGTGTTACAACTCCAACGATCCAGAGCTAAACTCCACGGCCTGGTTTGCGGAGTACATCGGCCCCTTCACGCCCTTCCTCACTCTGGAGGACCTTCTGACCTTTGGATCGACAGAGGTACTTTATGAATCTTAAACTACAGCTCATTTGGATGGATGCTGTGCAGACCACCTCTCCAGTGTGTTGACCAATGTCTTGTCTCTTCAGGTCCTGCAGGTGTTCACAGTGAACCCTCTGAACATCGCCCTCCTGAACCACTCTGCTTTACCTCAAAACCTCACCGACTACTACACCGAGCTCGTCTACCTACAGGACGGCAACTTCAGCCCCTTACGGTGAGTCCAAAGACCCAAAAGGCCCTCACGCATAATTACAAATAAAAACATGTGGTAGTGGAAGAAGTTCTTAGACCTATAGCAACACAAAATTGTTAAAATACTCCTTTACAAATAAAAGTCCTCAAAACTGTTATCAAATAAAAGGATTGACATCAAAATATACTTAAAGCACTATAAATAAAATAACTTATGTGTAATGGCCTCTTTTAGACATAATGGATAATGATTATTGACGGCGCATTAATGAATTTAATTACTCTCCTTAATGTTACTAGATATCTTAACCTACAATTTTTGACGAAATGTTTATTTATTAGTTTATTCATATTTTGTATTAGCGAATTATCTGAATCTGTAATGTAACTAAAAGTAAATGTAGTGAAGTAAAAAGTACAATATTTGATTTGAAGTAAAAAAAACAGCTTTAAATGAACATATTTAAGTACCTAAAATGGTGTTAAGTAAATGTGCTTGGTTATATTCCACCTCTGCGTACATGAACTATATTATCTGTTTTAAGAGGATTATTATTCTTCCTCTCTCTCTGCAGTCTTCCTCTGGTGTGTCGCTGTGTCGCTCCGGGGACGGCCTTCCTCCAGCTGACGGCAGGAGAGAGTATCATCGTGCTGCACAACCTGACCACACTCTGCACAGACCTGGACCCACAGGTAACACACACACACACACACACACACACACACACACGCACACACACACACACACACACACACACACACACACACACACACACACACACACACACGAAAATATTAGCAGAAGCGTTTTTACTGTGAGATTTCACTACCAGTATTTAAAGGACAAAATACAAATTACATTCAGGGCACAAAAAAGTGACCGAGTGAGAAAATACAAAAACTCCAAACTAGGAAACATTTTTGGATAATAGTATTATCCCTCCAGTAAAGTTTAAATGGACGGTTCATCCCCAATTACAGAGCTGTAGGAGTTGCTAGCAGTAGAGATGTTTTCATTTGCTCGACTATGATGAAACTAGATGGCACTTTGCTTGCGGTACTCAAACCCCCCCCCCCCTCCCAAATAAAATACTCAGAAATCTTGAAATACTCAGTCTAGTCATGAAGGAACTATTTTCTATCTTTCAAATTACAACTATTTGCTGACATATTACATATTTTATATATTGTAACCACATGCGCAGATATCAAACCAACAACCCATAAAAAAAACTATAAACTTGACACTCAATCATTTCTGAGTTCACTTACTTTTTTTTACCAATTAATAATTCTTACGTACATTATCCAATTTGAATGCATGTTGTTTTTCATTGTTGGTGAGTGATCATGTCTTTTTGCTGCAGCAGCATTTCACCCTGCTTACTTCAGGAGGATAGTACGAATGTTAGTGTCTTCCCAGTGCACGTCCTCATGGTTGAAAAGTAATGCATTGGTTTCTTGGGGTGAATATATATATAGAAGTCAAAGTATTAACTTTAATCGGGAACTGCTCAAAAAACAAGCCTTTGTGCTAAAGAAATGAACACTGCTCACCTTTCCTCTTTACTTCCCTGTAGGTTTCTGCAGCTTTGGCGAGTAACTTCGGCGACGACATCGACGCCACAGATATTTCTGTCCTCGGAAACGAGAGCAACAGCCTGTCCGTCGGGCAGCTCAGCAAAATAACACCCGCAAACCTGTTGGCGGCGCTCACCACCCTCAGCGCGGTGACGGGCTGGAACGAGGGCCAGGCCAAAGCCATCATCATGTCTCTGATCTCCACGGGGGCCATGAAGGTAGAGTTCAGATCTGATGTCTGTGATCACACAAGTCAGAGTTTAGACATCTCATCCGCAGAGGTGGGAAGTAGTGGAGTACAAATACTTTGTTACTGTACTTAAGTAAAATGTTTTGGTATCAGTACTTTGCTCCACTACTTTCTGACGACTTTTTACTTTCTACTTCTCACATGTTGAACTCAAATACCTGTACTTTCTACTTCTCACATGTTGAACTCAAACACCTGTACTTTCTACTTCTTAAATGTTGAACTCAAACACCTGTACTTTCTACTTCTTACATGTTGAACTCAAATACCTGAACTTTCTACTTCTTACATGTTGAACACAAATACCTGTACTTTCTACTTCTCTCATTTTCCAAACAGCTGGTTCCTTTAGTCTGAATGTGTGTTGGTGCGTGATCATTATTCTTCATTGCGTGCCTATTGATTTGAACACGATCCGTGTATCCATCACTTCCTGGTCTTCTCTAAAGAAGAGGGACCAATGGAAACGTTGTCATGTTGCCGTTGGTCGGCATGGAAATATTCATTAGCTAACAATGACATTATTGTTCTATTAATATAAAGGGAGGTCAGGTACTCTTTAAAACAGATGGTAGCTATAGGTACTTTTTACTGAAGTACATTTCAAAGCCCATACTTCTTTACTTTGACTTGAGGAAAGAAGTTTAGTCAGTACTTCTACTTTTACCAGAGTATTTTAAACACGAGTATCTGTACTTCTGCTGGAGTAAAGGATGTGTGTGCTGTTGCCATCTCTGCTCATCTGTGTCTTTTACTTATTTATCACCCATCAGATCAACAGCTCGTCGTCGTTGCTCATGCTCGGTTCTCTCATCGTGGGAATTCCTTCGAAAACGTTCGGCAGCATCAGCGGCACCGAGCTGCTCGCTGCGTCCAAAGATCCCTCGTTCCTGCAACACATCACCACCGCTTCATCCATCGTCCAGCAGACCTTTGTGACTCAGGTATGACAGCTTCATTTTCTGTTACAGGACTGTATTTATATGTTTCATCAAATATTCAAAAGTAAGCCTTTTAGCTGTAGTCTAAAGGACAGTTTCAAACATCAATGGAAACGTACTGTTGCTACAAATTAAGGCGACACACCAAAATTCAAGCCACGACTTATTGGACTAATTTATAAGATATACAATTCCCCCGGCCTGTAAAAGTCATTACATTTGGAAAAGTCCTTGGAGAATGATCGTATGAACATTGAAAAATATGTAACGTGTATACAGTGTAAGAGAAAGACCTTTATGAAGCTACACCAATTGTTTTTCAGTCTAGCATCCGCACATTTGTTTATATTGTTATTCAATGATATTAAGAAAATACTGGTAATATAACAATCAGACAAGATTGTATGGGTTATGCGTGAAGTATTTGATTTAAATGTAATCATTACAAGCTATTAGAGATACAAAAAGGTTGGGGTTCCAAGTATAGCGTTTCATCTGTGTACGTACGGGTTGTATGTTTGAGGACATTTGAGTTATGGGTCCTTAAAAAGTAATTGAAATGTTTTTGGATTTGGTCTTAGACAATGTGTGTGAAGCCTGTTTAGGAGTAACCTCCTCAAAACCCTGTTCTTGGACACCTCCAGTGGTCTAATAGGTAAATACTTAAACACAGACGTCCTTCTCCCATCCTCCCACAGATCATATCAGTGAACACCAACAGTGAAATGATCATTCAGAATGTTCCGGATGATTTGGCCCCAGAGATCCCTCGAGCTCTGCTGCTCGGCCTCTCAGGCAACGGCAGCGTCCTCACCACGCTCAACAAGAAGAAGTGGAAACGGCAGCAGGTGAGGGGATTCGACACTAAACACACATTTGAACTAAACACACACTGTTGTGCAAGTCCTCACGTCACACGATGTGTTTATTCCTTCAGGCCGAGCTGTTCTTTGGAGTTATAGCTGTGGAATCTGCAACCGCCGAGCTGGGAAGTGCAAACAAGTGAGTTTTAAGGACGTTTTAAATAACGTAAGAGTCAGGAAAAGTTCAGCATATGGGATGGAATTAGGTTTGGTTGCGTGATAAATGGGTGTTAAAGATAACCTGGATATTTATAAAAATGTAATATTCATATGTTAATTAAACAAATATAATAATATTGTGTGAATAATCAGGTGCCCTTTAAATCATGTCTGTTCCTTCTGCTTCGGCCCCCTTTTCCCATCACCCCACACACACATATATGTAATTAATTTGCCAAAAAATAGACAAAAACACACAACAAATGAAGATACAGATGAATAACATTAATAGCAAAATACTTTTTTTCCCACGGACAGATAATATCTTAATCTTGGCCTCGGTAATAGTGTATACCGTGTACGTATAATTGTGTATACTGTATATCGAGAATAACGTGTGTGTGTCTTTATGTGTGTGGAGCTTGTCGTCCTCTGTGCTGCAAGGCTTCACGTGCACCGGGGTGAGGACTTTTAAGAGGGTGCAGATCAAGAAGCTGATCAAAGCCTGTCGGAGGAAAGGAAGGAGAAAGGTCACACTGGTGGAGACTCAGGTGAGAGAGAGTGAGTGTGTGTGTGTGTGTGTGTGTGTGTGTGTGTGTGTGTGTGTGTGTGTGTGTGTGTGTGTGTGTGTGTGTGTGTGTGTGTGTGTGTGTGTGTGTGTGTGTGTGTGTGTGTGTGTGTGTGTGTGTGTGTGTGTGTGTGTGTGTGTGCGTGTCATCAGTGTTTTCAATCGGTAACTTCATTTGGCGAAAGGTAGTGATTTGAAATGTACTTCAATTAAAGTCTTTGAGTGCCTTTTAAGATATGTTTCAGATTCTTATTTATTCAGAAAAATAAGTACTTATTTCTCAACCATTTTTAAGGCTGTTACTTCTCCTATGTCTTTTTTTTACTTTCACCTTAACATTTACAAATCACAGTAGCGTGCAACGATGTAGGAGATCTATCCCAAATAATGTAAACGTTTATTCTGCTCACCAACAGTTGACCTGCATGTACAACTACATCAGAGACGACTCCGACGCCACCATCTTCGACCTGTTCCCTCCTGATATGCTGATGTACTACAAGTGAGTCTGGATTTAGGCTGAAACATAGATTGTCTCTCACTTCCACAGATCTTCAGAGCAGTGTGTGTTATTGACCGACTCTCTGTCTGTGTGCAGTTACTCCCTGGTGCCAGAGAACATGTGCAGGTCGTATTTCGAGCAGCTTTCAGACGCAGACTTCTCCGTCTTCTCCTCCGCCCTCAGCCACCAACGCAGCGCGCTGTTTGTTAACGCGAGGAGCTGCCTGGTGAGTCCACGGACAACACATCACACATAATACTATGGGCATACTAGATATGTCTCGTAATTATTTGTGTGAACATAAAAATAATTTGTGTGTAAATATGGGATTTGTAAATGTAAAACAACATCCACAAATGCATTTAAAAGATTTGCATACTCACAAGTACATTTGCAAGTGTAAAACGGATCTGCAAACACGCTAAATATTTTCACAAATAAAAAAGAGATCTGTGAAAGTTAACATTTACAACTTTCAATCAGGCATTTGTGAATCCATTTTGTATTTGTCGACCAGAAATGCGCTTGCGGATCTCAAATCTCTGCTCGTGGATCGTCTTTTTACACACACAGAATTTCGGGACATATTTTTCATTTGCATTTGTGGATGTTGTTTTACATTTACAAATCAAATATTTACACAAACATTATTTTTATATTCACACAAATAATTATGAGACATATCTATGCCCATATAATACCCACTTTAAGTTCCCGAAGTTCAACACTAGAAGAACTTATTGAACAAAAGTTAAACTGTCTTTCTTTCTAAAAAGTGTTGAAACAACGGAATCAATGTATTGGAGGGAGATGAAGGTTAAGTGACGATATAATCGTTGAAATTAAATACCTATCGGGATGCCAATTTAGTTTTGATTCTTGTTGTCTGTCAGTGCAAATGCATTACATGTACAATACAGTCATTGTGATAATATTAATGCAATTCACTTAATGTTTTTTAATAAAATCATTGTCCAAGACACTTTTTCCCGTGCAAACATGTATTTGTTCTGACCTTTCCTATCTCTGTAAACTTTTATTTTTACTTTTACTTTAGCTGAATGGTTAGTATTTAACTTTACCGCAATGTCCCCGTTTTGATTTCAGCTGTCGGACCTTTGTTGCATGTTATACCTCTCTATCTTTACTCCGTTTCCATCCCTATATCTTTCCAATAAAGGCAAATCACATGAAATACAATGAGTTCAGGACTCCAGCATAAAGATGTGAGCGATCGAAATTCAAAATGTGCTCGATTAAGACTCTTTTTATGATATTAATATAATCTGATGTAAAAATACTGAACCCCAGATTTAAACTGTACACTGATGTCAGTCTGAATGAAAAGCTAACCGTATTCCAGTCTGTGCTTAATGTCTGTTTCTAACCCTTCTGTCTTCTCAGGGTATAACCAACACGAGTCTGACGGAGGATAATGTGTCGGTGCTGGGGAACATGTGCTGCGTTCTGAACGGGTCGCACATCGAGAACTCTGACCCGTCCATCCTGGAGAAACTCAACAACTGTCCGGACCTCACAGACGCTCAGGCGGCCGCTGTTGAAGCGCTGCTGCAGGCCGGGAAGACTCAGTACGGGTACGTCAACAATAAAATACATTTATTATCAAGTATTTTGTTAATTTGTTAGAAAACCTTTTTTATTTCTTACAAGCAACAATAACATTTTCGATGTTTCTTTCTCAAAAAAAAGTCAAAATAGATAAAACATTTAAAGAAAGCTAAATATGTAAGTTTGAATTTCAGTTTGATAAAAATACATGTCTTTATTTTTAACCAGAGCTGCATCAACATGGACATTACAGACTCTGAAGGACCTCGAGATGTTACCGCTGTATCTGACTTCCAGCTTCTACGATCTCTTTAATAAAGTGAGTAACAAACACGTGGATACATGCAAATAGAAGAACACATTGTGAATCCATTAGTAAGTGAGAAAGTAACTAAGATTTTATTTGAGAGGAAAACATGGATATACAGTTATAAACAGAGGATTGAAATACATTACAGCTCCTATAAGGGGAAGGAAATGTGGTAAAGAAGAATTAAAGCCGTTTGCAAACAAAGGAATACCGTACTTTTCGGACTATAAAGCGCACCTGCATATAAGCCGCAGCAGCTAAATTGTCCGTCTGTCTTGCTCTCGTTCTGTCTCTCGGTTCCACTTTTACTTTGGCGCGCTACCTGTCTCACTCTTTTCCGGCCTCCAGCTTTTCCTGCTGGAGCCCGCCGCTTAAAGGTGGCGGGCGCGGACCGGTCATAGAGCCCATAGAGTTAAAGGTGGTTAATTTTACCTGTAAAATCCATAGATTTAGGAGGTTCCCTAGTGGCCGTTAGCTGTAAGGCAAGGCAAGGCAAGTTTATTTATAGAGTGCTTTACAAAAAAAAAAACAAAAAAAAATGAAAGACATTAAGCATTAAAAAAGAAAAGCTAATCAAATAAACATTAAGAAAAAAATACATGGATAAAAGTTACAGTGCAGTCTAAAATATAAACCACTGTACACAAAAAATGGGGGAAAAAGTCGCGGTTTATAGTCCGAAAAGTACGGTATATAATAAGTTTGATTTGTGCGAAGAGGAAAGACCATATAAGGCATTGTAAGTGATTGACAGTACATCGTGCCATTATGTCACCTGCTTGGTGATGGATTGAGATTTTCTTGAGTTTCATTTTGTGTTTCGTTTTGTTCCTGCGAGCAGAAAACAAAGCGGACGTTCTTGAAGTACTTCCTGACGGTTCTTAAAAGCAACGGCGTGGGCAGAAAGAAGAGGAAGAGTCTGAAGAAAGAAATAAGAAAGTCCATTAAGAATAAATCAAAGCGATCTGTCGGTGAGTCTCCCTCCTTCATCCGCTATTATCTCTTCATGAATTCACCGTATTAAACATTCATCTTCCTGCGTTGTAGGCGCTGAGTGCACCGTAGGAGAGATCAATCAGGTGATCATCAGCGATGAGACGTTCCCCTTCGACTATGATGACATCGCTCAGTTTAACTGCTGCCTCAGCGCCTCCACCGTTAAAGACAATCTGGATGGCATCACGGACAAGGTGGACGACGAGGATTACCTGAAGATCGTTCTCAGCAAGCTGCACGAGGTGAGGACATTTATTTGTAAATGTCTGATCAATAAGAGGTCAGGCTTGTTGCTGCTGTTTAAGTCCAGTTTATTAAAGGAGTTATATACCTAAAATATGTATACATTGTATACACTTCTTCCCTCCCTATACGTACCAGAAAACGTTATTTGCAAATCAAAAATGTTATCTACGTTATCTAGGACATGTGATGGCCTATTCACATTTATCTTAATGAATATCACTTGTTTTGTGCACATTCAGTATTTTTTTAATATATATAATCCGTCTCTTTAGTTTTGTGTTTGTCCTGAATTGTTATTACAGAATTATTCTTAAATATTCTGTGTTATTTGCTTCTTTGGTTTGGTGGTCTGTCAAAGGTGTTGTTTTTTTATCAAACATAGAGCAATTTGTTTGTTTCTTGTACCATATGGAAATGGAATAGGAATAATGTAAAACATATTTGTCCTTATGTTTCCATAAGTCCATTTATGGATACAAGACACTTTGATAATGCTACACAGGATTTTCTTTCAATTATTTGGGACATTATCTTAGCTTCTCCCACCCTCAAAGTCTGATTCTGTTTTCAGGAATATATCTGCATTTGAACTCTTTGTACATACATTGAGTGACTCGTCCTCTCATAGGTGTCTCATCTTCACTTTCCCTCTGTTCATTTACAGATAAATCTCCACTGAGAACTTTAAACAGACAAACTGACTCTTATCCTCACATATTTTAAGGCGTACTCCAGCTCTGACATCCCAGAAGATCAGGTCCAGCTCTTGGGCCCGGCATCCCGCGTTGTCACAGTGGAGAACATCGACATGTGGACCATCACTCAGATCGACACTCTCTCCTCTCTGATGGACTCGGACAATGGGGACTGGGACTCGAGCCTGGTGAGCAGACAATTCATTAAAGGGGACCTAGTATGCAAAAAGTGTCAGAAAAAAAGATTCGCTCTCTTTTTGTCCTGATCCATAAAAACCTGTCTGAAAATGAGCTGATCAGATTTTGTCCACTTTATGATGTCATAACGATTTCTTTGGCTTGTGTAGCCATTAGCCAATCAGCATGATGTAGTCCCCTGGATGGTAAATTATTAATAAAATAAATAAAAACCTTCGAATGAGAAGGTGTGTCCAAACTTTTGACTGCTACTGTATGTGTACAAATATGTGCTTGTTCGTCCTGATGAATGAGTGTTTCCTGTTGTCACCAGGCGAAGGCCATCGTCTCGAAGTATCTGAGTACTGAGGGGAACAGTCTGGGCAGCACGGCGCTCAACAGCCTCGGAGGAACCAACCTCTGCTTCCTCAACGTCGACGTCCTGCAGAACATTACCTCACAAAGCCTCAAGTAAGGATCGTGTGTGTGTGTGTGTGTGTGTGTGTGTGTGTGTGTGTGTGTGTGTGTGTGTGTGTGTGTGTGTGTGTGTGTGTGTGTGTGTGTGTGTGTGTGTGTGTGTGTGTGTGTGTGTGTGTGTGTGTGTGTGTGTGTGTGTGTGTGTGTGTGTGTGTGTGTGTGTGATGAGGATTAATACACTAGGATCATAACATGGGAGTCCAAACAGTGCTCGACTGTCTGTTAAATGTTGTACATTTTAAACTGCCGCTTGATTCAAGTAAAACATTTCAGAAAACCGCTTCTTCTTGCATTAACATCCACCCAGGAGATGCCAAATGATGATGATTGTAGTAGAACATAAAATATAAATCCAAATAAAACAACAGTTTTTTCAAGTATTTCATAATGTAAATGTGTGTACTTAATCCATTGTACTCTTGTTTATTTTGTTTGTATCCAGCACCTGGGGGGTATACTGCGAAGCAGGATTTTCGCTTAGCCGGCTAAATTCAGGGCAAACTCCGGCTTTCCGGTCCTACGAAGCTGGTTCTCTTTTTAGCAGGCTAGATCTCCATGGTAATATATGCTAAGCAGCTAACCTGGTCGGGACCAGGTTAGGTTGCAGGCTAAGAGATCAACTCAGTGAAAGCACCGCCTGCTGACCAATCAGAGCTCAGTGTGCGGAGTTTAAAGCGATCAAGTCATATCACAGGAGAAAGGAAATACAGAAAAACTGCCGTTGCAGGAAAGACAGCCGGCAAAAATCACCGACTGTGTGAACGTGAACATTAATAGAATATCACCTCCCATCTTCAGAGCAATCTGACTATTATAACATTAGCGTTAAGAAAGCTTAATTAAATATCGGCCACAACATAAGTAACCGGATCAGAGTAACATTAAGTACAGTCCGCGGCATATCACTTCATAATGTATCATATATCTCCTGATCTGAGTCAGCTGAGCCGTATCTGGCCGTGCAACACTCACAGTGTCACATACTGTATGCAGAAGTATTATTTTAAGCAACACATTAAGTTGACGAAACACTCGAGACAAATGTAATTAAAGTCAGATCGTGTTTTAGACGGGGTAGTGATATCATAAACCTGTTAATGTACGCATTCAAACAATTGTTCTTTTACCAGCTGTATTCACCTTGCAGGTGCAGCTCTGAGGCTTTGATCCTGGTGGATCAAGTGTTTAATTCATGGATGTTTAAAGTTTAACTTCTTCATTTTTGACTAGTATTAAAGTTCACTTTTCATTCAGGAAGTATGACGCTGCGCTGTCAGTACGCTTCTCCATGTTTGTGATTGGTCGAATGCTCCAGATACCACCCCTTTCATGTGAACGTGCACCAAACTAGATAGGACACGGCTGGCTTGAGCGATCCACTTGATAACCAGCGTCGTAGTACAGTTTAGCGAGAGCGCATATGTTTTGGATTAGGCCAACCGGCTAACTCAAACATATCCAGGTTAGGTTGAACCAGCTTCGTAGCATAGGCCCCTGTAGACAGAGGTTTTTAGTTTGAGCCTATTTTCGTCTCTTACTCTGTGTCTTCCTCTTGCTCTGCAGAGAGGCCAACGCCCTGACGGTGTCCTCCTGCACCTTGGAGAAAAAGAAAGCCCTGTTCACCATCGCCAAAGAAGCGTTTGACACAAACACCCGCGCAACAAGTATCACTGCTTCCACCTACCAGCTCATAGAACCTTACATGGGTAAGCAAAAAGACCCACACACACATCCATACAGCAACACTTTATTTTGAACACAGTTAATCCTGTTTATTTCTGTCCTGCAGGAGGCGCGGATTTATCCTATGTCAAAAGTCTGTCGACCTCCGACATCAACATGGACATGGCTACCTTCACCGCACTGGACGAGAATGTTATACTGGTCAGTGGCGTGTGTGTGTGTGTGTGTGTGTGTGTGTGTGTGTGTGTGTGTGTGTGTGTGTGTGTGTGTGTGTGTGTGTGTGTGTGTGTGTGTGTGTGTGTGTGTGTGTGTGTGTGTGTGTGTGTGTGTGTGTGTGTGTGTGTGTGTGTGTGTGTGTGTGTGTGTGTGTGTGTGTGTGTGTGTGTGTGTATTAGGGGTGGGGGAAATAATCGATACATCATAGTATCGCGATACTTGGCGCTATTGTATCGATACACGGACGCCAAGTATCGATATTTTATTATATAAACTGTAGCTTATCCCTCCGAAAGAATGTGTATATAAAACAGGAAGTTACGTTAAGACATGTATACAATTGCAATGAAAGTAACAAAAACAATGCCATCTCCTTTTTATTATTATTATTTACATAAACTATTCATATTGCAAATACATTTTTTAACCAGGAAGGGAAGACAGACATGGATATGACCCATGTGATTTGCAATATCGCAATATATCGTATCGCAATACTTAGCATATCGTAGAATCGCAATACTATTGTATCGTGGCCTAAGTATCGCGATAGTATCGTATCGTGGGCAGCCTGGTTATTATGTGTGTTGAATATAGTTTTTTTTGTAAGCAGTGAGCAGTAAGGGTTGCAAGGTCTTTGAAGGCAGAAGTCTTTAAAAGGTGGACCTTTTCCGGGAGATCTTAAAGAGGCGCCAGCCATACTAAAGAAAAAGCACTAAAGCCGGACACAGGTGGAATAAATATCCAAATCCCAAAGCATTAATACAACTTTGCGAAGTTTTACTCTACAAGTTAAATTTCAATCTTTGCTTAGAAATACAAACCAACCATTTTAAATATCAACGTCTTGCATCAACTTTAGGTTACTTGTGTAACCCCTGGCCTCAGAATAACCAAATGCAATAAATGAGAACACACATTTGGACAGCTCCAAACTGGAGCTATCCAAATGTGAAATACACTGACAATGGATTAGTACCTCATACATCCCCAGAAAACCCCTAACTACAGTATAAGAAGTTGAGTGCATTTACTTGTTTAGTGGCTGATGCTACCTGCATGTTTAGCTAGGTCTGTGTGTTTTTGTTAATTTTCACACAAAAATCTTTGCTCTGCTCTCCATAGGACCTGACTGTTAATGACGTCAAAGGTCTGCTCGGCACCAACTTGGCAAATTTGAAGTCCTATGAAAACCAAACGCCAGTACAGACCTGGATTAGCCAGAGGCTCCAGACTGACCTCGACACGCTGGAAATCGGGCTCACGGGAGGCAGGGCCGGCTCTCCAACCACCGGCTCTCCAACCACTGCCAAAGCTGTGACCACCAAGTCTCCTTCCATCACCACTAAGTCCACCACCACCACCACCACCAAGGCTCCTACCACCACCACCACCACCACCACCACCACCACCACCACCAAGGCTCCTACCACCACCACAACAACAGGCACCTCCACAGGTGAGTCACCACCATGTAGTAGTAATAGTCAAGTCAAATTCCTCGTACGCGTCAACCTACCTGCAGTGATGCAAATTAGTCACTTTTCGGCGCCTCCCGCTTTTTAAAACGCTGATTTGGGTGACTTGTGCAATTTTTGGAGAACCGAAGAGTTTTCGTTTTGGGGAGAAAGAAAGAAGAAATCTAGACCGCAAAATAATTAAACAAGCGAGTGCCTGTTTTTCCTGGCCAAGGACAGGTTCCTTGAACATAACACGAGCGTAACGTGGTTATGTCTCGTCTGAAAGGAGTGTAGACTAGAGTGCTGACGCAGAGCACCGGAACGCTGCT